>NC_136807.1:37764338-37769338 GCF_951216825.1 Electrona antarctica
TACATGCGGGGACAAAAAGTATACCATCCCCTATGAAAACAACAGGGATGCGTGATGGCCGCCGTGAGCTGACAGATTTATTTTTATCATTTTAGAACCGACAAATGTATTAAAATAATTATTTCTCAATCAAGTAATTGGTTTGTGGAAATGCAGTGTGGATGTATCATTCATTTTTGTATCATGCATTTGGTCTTTTTGTGCAACATTGTCCTGACTGATCACACTTCCCAAATGCACAAAGTCGTCAACGACTTCACGCGGTTCATCATTTATGGTGATGCGTGCCTGTGTGGTGGTGTTGATGGACATCACTTTGGTTTTGGTGGTATTGATGATGAGGTCTGTAGGGCATATTTGATGAGTCGGTCAGTTTTGTCTTGCAGATGTGTTATATTTGTGGACAGGACAGCGATGTCATCAGCAAAGTCAATATCGTGGAAGCTGGCTAGGATGCCTTGATGTTTATCAGCAGTTGTTTTACGCATAGTCCAGTCGATGATGATCAGGAAGAGGATGGGTGAGAGGATGCAGCCTTAATTGGCAAACTGCCGATCGTACAAGACTCAAGAGGTAGTATTGTATAACACTGCATTCAAAACCTCCCTATTATTGAAATGATCTTATGATGGATTCCATAAGAATGCAGGATCTTCCACAGGGTTTCTCGGTGGATGCCGTCGAACACCTTCTGGAAGTCAATGAAATTGACAAACAAGGGCACATTCCACTCTGTGCATTGATGTTTCGAAGTTCAAATATGTGGTCTATGCATGCCTATATGCACCCTTTCCAAATCCAGCCTGTTCTTCTCTGGGCCCTATTTATTCGCCGGAATAGCTCCAATCAGAACCTCTCCCTCCACTGTATAGCTCCAAGATGAGGTTCCACATTCTCGGGTACCGGCAGCTGACGACACTGGCGATTATTGGCCACTATGCAATTCAATTCCCTAAGCTGTAATCCTGGGTGCTACTCTCCTTCTGCCAACCTGGGGAGAGCCCTGAACTAAGGTCATGCCTCCTTCGATGCATGAGGAGTGAGCAGGCCGCTTCCAATCACCTGACAGGGGGGTGTTTCCCCTGTAGGACGTAGCACGTGGAAGGAACACGTTATTCCAACCAGTTCCTTTCCCCTCCATCAGGCTGACCAGGGGGAAGCAGTATAGAGACTAGGATTACTGCATGTGTTTGAGTGGTGCAACCACTCCTATTGACAGCTATGTGTGTGGCTGCATGTGTCCGTCCCTGGCTGTGTCCGAGCACGAAAATAGCGTTTGGTTGGTTTTCACCACCAAGTGTCACTGTTGTGCAGCCGTTCCTGGGGGTTTGGATGGTTTGGACGCCACGAGGGCCCCCCACACGGTAACTCTGTCATGACAGTTGCACCACTCACTTCACATGGGAGTGATTTTTTTTGTGAGGGTGGCTACCGGGGACACGGGGAGAACATGCAAACTCCACACAGAAAAGGCCCTTTCACCAACCCCACCTATATGGGCGCTTATGACGCCCACAGCATTCCCGGCAGGAATCGAACCCGGGACCTCCTCCTCCTAGCACAAAGGATTGTGGCTGAAGTTTCTGAACCCTGCACAGCACTAGTTACCAGGAACAAAATGTGCCAATTTCTCTCACTTTCAGGGTTAAATGACCACTCCAGATTTGTCTGTGTGTACTCAAATTGGGGTGCATTTGTCAGAATGAACAATCAGAGCAGTCGATTGGGTTTGTTTTTGAATTGCTGATTTTGGACCAGGAGTCCTCCTCATACACTCAGCGGTAGGTACTTATTCTCCTGGTGTGTGTGTGTGTGTGTGTGTGTGTGTGTGTGTGTGTGTGTGTGTGTGTGTGTGTGTGTGTGTGTGTGTGTGTGTGTGTGTGTGTGTGTGTGTGTGTGTGTGTGTGTGTGTGTGTGTGTGTGTGTGTGTGTGTGTGTGTGTGTGTGTGTGTGTGTGTGTGTGTGTGTGTGTGTGTGTGGCACACTCCATTCCTCTCTCCATGTCTTGAAGCAGAACAGATCCTCTGGATAAGCTCACCCAGTGGCAGAGTGCTACACTCACACACACACACACACACACACACACACACACACACACACACACACACACACACGTAAACTGACTCCCACGTCCAACTTTCCCTTCCTCTATTTCTCCTGTCTTGATGCAGCATGCAGGACATGACAGCAGAAAACCGAGGGTGATTTTGTTCCATTTAGTTTTTTTCTGATTACACCCTTTTCTTTCACTTTGTATATATGATGACGGTCCTGTGTTTCCCAAAGCAGGCAGCCAGCCTGGTAATCAGTCAGCCAACCAGACCAACTCGGATTTTTACTTAAGTAATTTTTTTGTTTTTGTTTTTTTAAGATATTGTTTTGGCTTTTTCTGCCTTTATTGATAGGTTGAAAGTATAGACTGACAGGAAATGGGGAGAGAGATGGGGGGGGGGGGGGGGAGACACGCGGCAAAGGGATCGGGAGTCGAACCTGTGGCACGCCGTCAGGCTGGCTCAGAAGCCTAGGTGCCCAAAAAAAATCACACCCGTGTGAAGTGAGGGGCGCTAATATATTAAAGTCATGTTGATTAGGTAATGTAATGGTGATGTAAAACAAACAGTGCCAACACAAACATTAAATTCTCTTTGTTAATGGCATTTAATGTTTGTGTTAGGGACAAGATGACGTACATTTTCCCTTCATTGTCAATGGCGTTTTTAAAACAAACATTGAACTAAAAACAAACATTAAACCTGTATATAGGCCCCTCAAAAATAGCAGTACCACAATATAAAGATACTCTACATGTTACAAGTAAAAGGCCTGTTTAAAATGTTACTTGAGATAAGTGCAAAGTATTGGCATCAAAATTTCACAAGTTCACAACACGTCGGTCGAATCAAACTTGTAGATCGGCTATTTTCAAATAGCCTAATGTATAAAATAGGGATAAAGTGGTTAACTATGTTTAATAATAATAATGTATATCCACAAAGTAACTAGTAACTAAAGTGTTCTGAGAGTAAAGTAAAAGTACAATATGTGCTTGTGAGATGTAGTGGAATAGAAGTAAAAAGGTGAAAAGAAGGACTAACCAGGTGCTCACCGGAGATATAAACAAGTGACAATGGTAAAAAGGTGCCCACGCGGATCAAACGGGATCGAGGCATAGAGAAAAGAGAGACGATCCGGGCAGTCAACGTTAAAAAGAGGAAAACCATTATTAAATTAAAAAGGCAACAACAGCCAACATGTTTCGACCATACCTGGTCTTCATCAGGGCGAGAAGGAAGGGAGGGAGAAGTAAAAGGTTCTCAACAAGTATACAGTACTTGAGTAAATGTACTTAATTACTTTCCACCACTGCCAGCCAGCCAGTGAGCCAGGACAGAACAGACCAGCGTTCCTATTACTGTACAGAATGTGACCAGTTCCTTGGAGATATGTTTTACATGAATGTGGCCAGAGATGTTTCGTACTGAATGACATATAGCACATGGTTCGGACTAACTACCGTTTCTCACGCTTCATGAAGTTTTATAACTAGGTCCGGGAACAATGACCATGCCTCGACCACATCCAATTACCACTCCAGAATTTCTTTAGCACACCTTAAGGCAGATTTATATATAGTCGTATATGACAGTGTCCTGTGCCAGAAATAGCCATATGTGTATGGCACACATGGGAAACTGGCAGCCCGGGGGCCACATGCGGCCCCCGCCATCACTTCATTTATTTATTATTTCAGCTGTTACAATTCCAAACCTGCAAACATGACACGTCTAAATTAGTAGCTTAATGAGTAGATTATGAAAAATAATGTTATTGTCTTTTTTTTATGTCCAATGTACTTGTATTTAGTTCATGAATAAAGTTAACATATATAATTATATAACTAATTAAAAATCTGGATTTTTCAATTCAAACATAGCAAAAGTAGCCAATCTACAAGCTCAAAACGCGTGAGTGTGGAATATAGTGGCCCTCTGGAGTGAGTGTGGTAATATAGTGGCCCTCTGGAGTGAGTGTGGAATATCGTGGCCCTCTGGAGTGAGTGGAAATATAGTGGCCCTCTGGAGTGAGTGTGGAAATATATAGTGGCCCTCTGGAGTGAGTGTGGAATATCGTGGCCCTCTGGAGTGAGTGTGGAAATATCGTGGCCCTCTGGAGTGAGTGTGGAAATATAGTGGCCCTCTGGAGTGAGTGTGGAAATATAGTGGCCCTCTGGAGTGAGTGTGGAATATCGTGGCCCTCTGGAGTGAGTGTGGAAATATAGTGGCCCTCTGGAGTGAGTGTGGAATATCGTGGCCCTCTGGAGTGAGTGTGGTAATATAGTGGCCCTCTGGAGTGAGTGTGGTAATATAGTGGGCCTCTGGAGTGAGTGTGGTAATATAGTGGCCCTCTGGAGTGAGTGTGGTAATATAGTGGCCCTCTCCATCGTCAAAGTTGCTCACCCCTGGTGATGGGAGAAGACAGCCGCTGATTGTGTGCAGTGATGGAAGAAAACTCACATGTTTTAGTAAAAGTTTCAATATGGCATTGTAGATATATACTCATGTTACAAGTATAGAAGTCCCGTATTCAAAATGGACTTGAGTAAAAGTATGACAGCATCTTCATCAAAATATATAAAGAGTACTCATTGTGTACTCAAGTTCAAAATGTATTTGATGTTTTTCTTTTCATTTATCGGCAATCTAAGCTCACAATGTGTAGTGTAGTAAAAGTACAATATTTTCCTCTGAGATGTAGTGGAGTAAAAGTATTAAATTGTAAATACAGAAGAAAGTAAAATAAATACCTCAAAATTTTACTCACTACTGTGAGTGTGTTTGACTCATAAACCAACTATACAAAATAAAAGATGCAAGACTGGCTCAGATGCAATTTCTCATGTTTATTTGCCAAAACGCTGATGCGTTTCGGCAAAGCCTTCTTCAGAGCAGGCTTTGCCGAAACGCGTCAGCGTTCGCAAATAAACATGAGAAATTGCATCT
>NC_136807.1:37774338-37795846 GCF_951216825.1 Electrona antarctica
AAATGATCAACCACCAATCAACATTAGGAAGCAGCCCAAATAAGCAACTGTACTGTATGCTACACGTACAAAACAAGCCCAAATAAGCAACTACACTTACCCCCCCCAAAAAAAAGAAAAACAGCAACTTCCAATATTTTATTCACAAGCGACTTTACAGAAAAACAATCCAGAAGTCGCTTATAATAAGCAGACATGGCAACACTGGCTGTGACAACTAAAGAGGAAGTGTGGAGGAAGTGTTTTCCCCCAGTAAGCTCCTTGGGAAACAGGTGGATACTCTCAAATAACACAGTCTCAGTTGACAGATTAACCCAGGTGAAGCCAGTCTCAATCAAGGCCGCACAGAGAGCTAGGAGGTGAGCAGAACTAGCTGAAGATGCGCTGGGAAACGGCAAAGTCACAACAGGGGCACACAATAAACAGGACAGGGTTTACATGACATGGGAAGGCCACACAAAAGGCAGGGGAAGAGGCCATGATTGTGACCTTGTGGGACCTTTATGGCATCTACACAAGAATGCTATGAATGGCACTAGGGTGTCACATGGGAGTACCACATCAGAAACGTGGAACTCTATGGGGACCTACGGGTCACAGAGATGAGGCTGGCTGGTACTGCGTTAGGCACCCGGAACGGCGTGGTGGCAAGCAAACTGACACTGTGGGAGCTGATCGACCCAGGACAAAGCTATAGAAAAGGAAAGAGGCGCACCATCTACGTAGATACACTGTCACGCGACAGAGGAGCTAACAACACTGCAGAGCTCAAGACCCAGATGAAGACAGGAGGGTGTGGAGGAGTCCTGAGTTGGTGTTGGCTATAGTCACTCACATCGCATGCTTTGTGGTAAGTCAAATTGCGAATCATGATGTATTGCAACATAATGCGTTGTGATAGACTATTTTTGCAGAATATTCACCACTACTCTTCACACACTCCTACTTTCAGCACCACATCATCATCATCCATCCATCCATCCATCCATCCATTCATCATCCATCCCTGCTTTTCCTTTGGTACCGCTTATGTCTGCTAATTGAGCCATCGCAAATGAAAACAGGTCCGGAGTCAATATTTGTCCAGGCCTGCGTGTGAAGTTATCCGCCACTTCAGCACTTTGCTACGTGCTCCCTGGACAAACAGCACAGCGTGTTCTTCTGATGCACATCAAACCTCGTCTGCATTTTCTCATCCGTAGTTGTTTGTTTTCCTCCTTTTCTCCTCCACTGTGGCAGCACGCAGACAAATTATGCAAATGAGCCGGAGTGCCTCGGTGTGTGTGTTGGCCATGCACACATCTTGTATAGCGTGTGTTATTTGTGCACTTACAAATATGCACACGCGTGTCTGTGTGTGTTCATGTTAGTTTGCATGCAGACGTTACTTACAGTTGATCTTTTTGTCTATTTGGATCGCCTTTAGCTGTTACCTATAGCCAACAACTTCTCCTACCTACCGTGGACCCCAGCCCAGGTTGTGTGTGTGGGCGTGTTTGCTTCAGATGACACAGTGTGCGTGTGAGCGTGCGTGTGCATGCGTGCGTGTGTGAGAGGCTCAGTTAATTGGTAGAATTTAATTAGCTCTTGTCTCTGTACCGTCATTCCCTGCTGTCACAGCAGGGAATGACCCCCCCCACACACACACACACACACACACACACACACACACACACACCTCACCACCAGCAGCCTCTCAGCCAACCAAACCAACCTGGGTTCGTTAGCAGTAGGTGGGGTAAGGAGGGTTTGAGGGTGAGTGGCCTGGTCTTATACAGGAAGTGAGCGGTGAGCCCCGGGAAGCGCAGTTGTTTTTGATGTGTTGCCGAGCCCATCCGTCCCCCCCCCGTCCCCCTCGCCCCCCACCCACCCAACATCACCACCACTACCTCCGCACCCCTCCAACCCTCCAGGCTCGGAGCCCCTATTAATCATCCTGTCAGTCCAACAACACGCGCACACTCACACACACACACACTCACTCTGTCTCCACAGACGCAGCAACTCCTAATTACACACACATACACACACACACACAGCACACATACACCTTGCGACCGTCAAAACAAACAGATAAATAATGTTGCTGGCCACTGCCATGCAGGTTACAGGCGGTTTGGAACGTGTGTCTGTGTGCGTGTGTGCGTGTGTGTGTGCGTGTGTGCGTGCGTGTGTGAGTGTGTGAGTGCGAGAGTAACACCATACTATGTATGGATAAGGGAGTGGTTCAGGTCGGATTAGTTTGGTGCATGCCGATGTTTGCGCTTCGGTCACTGAAACTTATTGGCCTTTGTTGGGTTGTAGAGAGTTTGGTGTTTTATGGTTTGTTTCCTATGTTGATGTCAGGCTTACCGTGGAAGTGTGCAGCTTGGCCTAAGACACTTTTTCCCTCATCCCGGGAAGTCATCCGCCCCATAAGGAAACTTCATAAACAAATTCATTCATAAGGAAAAGGTTATTTTCACAATGCTTGGCCAAGAACACACAACAGCACACTTCAATAGCCATAGCCCTGTGTGTGTGTGTGTGTGTGTGTGTGTGTGTGTGTGTGTGTGTGTGTGTGTGTGTGTGTGTGTGTGTGTGTGTGTGTGTGTGTGTGTGTGTGTGTGTGTGTGTGTGTGTGTGTGTGTGTGTGTGTGTGTGTGTGTGTGTGTGCGTGTGTGTGTGTGTGTTTTTAGGTGTGTGCCTGCATGTTTTAGGTGTGTGCCTGCATGCTTATTTGTGTTCATGCGCACATGCATGTGTGTGATGGCGCGCACACACACACACACACACACACACACACACACACACACACACACACACACACACACACACTACTCTGCACATCCTTGCGTTTGTCCATGCATGTGCTGTGCGGCTACATTTGCATATGTGTTTCAGCACTGGGTTTCGGGAAATTTAAGTTAAGTTTCTTAAATCCCTCTCCGTGTCTACTTTGGACTCGGGGTCTGCTTTTCTTGGCAGCAGAAACATATTACTAAGACGCAAAACCATTTAGGCTGAGAATGTCAACAAGAGTTGGGAATACTTGTAAGAGATAATCACTCCAACAGGGTGTATAGCCTCTTTGAGTACATCTACACTGAGAATATGCACCCAGCTGGAAATACTGGAGGAGAAATACTTCAATGTAAATATTTAGAATTTCACCGAAAATGTTACAAGTACCAAATCAAACCGGATCATTAGAAATTCTCAGCCGAGCCTTTATTCAAGCAAACAGAAATTATCCAAGCGTAAATATACTGGAATATACTGGATTACAATGTGTGCCACTTATACACTTATACACTTACATACATCATCCATGTAGCGCAGCACATCATTTCTGGTGATGTGTGTTAATCCTGCCTCCTCAGTCAGTGTTCATATACTGTGTGGACCCTTTTCGGGGTCTATTCGTACACTTTGAGTTAAATGGCCACTCTGGAGTTCACTGCAGTCTATAAGTCCAGCCCTTCTGCTGAGAGAAGGGCTGGACACTAATGTCATGTGGTGGATTGTGTGTTGTGTTGCGGAGGCTGGTCCTATAACACAGTGACGTCACGTGACGTCAGTGCAGTATGTAGGTACATCTACTATAATTGATCATGACTTGTTGCCGTGGAGGTTGTGGACCTGATTTCCCATTGGTGAGTGTATAAAGAAGGAGCAATTTATGGAACTAATTGCTAACCTAAGTTCCTGAACACGTTTTTTTGTCTTCTTCTTCTTCTTTAGCACATCACTAAGAAACATATGCAATCGATTCAAGCTTTGAAACATGGATGACTATAGGAAAGAGGGACTGACATATAGCATTGTTTATGTGAACAATTTTTCTCCCATATATTCTGTGTGGTTGTCGGGACTTCTCATTCAGTGTTTTTAAGGAGTATATTTCTATAATATATCATTATAAACTCCATACATGTGCTGGAATTTATTTTTGAAACAGTTAGTGTATACAAACAATGCGTTGACATGGTAACTCAGTTTAAATCCATCCATAGCATGTGTAAATAAGGGATGGTAGCCTATACAGTAAATATCCTGCGTTCATTTAACTCTGAGACTATAAACAGTACAGGCTATACATTTAACACAGATGGATCTAACCGTTTTGACGTATATTTCGCTTAATTTGGTAAGAGTAAACATGTCCATTATGGATTTGACATAGACAGGACGACGGCAACATCTAATGAAATATCACAATCCCTTTCCCAAACTTCCCTAACTGCCCTCCCCCCTCCCCCTCTCTCTCCCTCCCTCCAACACACTGCTATGGTCCTGAGAGTTGGGGGTGATGTGGTGCTTATAGCTATAGCCGATGAGGCCGTTATACGGTGAGAACAAATTCCCAGATCCAACCTCTATAAAGGGAGGTGAGAACACAAATCCTAAAGGTTTGGAGGGACCTGTTCGGCGTGGGGAGGAGAAGGCGGCGGCGGGGGCTCGGGGGTGGTGGGTGGTGGGTGGGGTGCGTTTCAAAGATGAGAACCAGAGATCCCAGAAGCTCTATAGTGTTGCTTCAAAGGCTTGGGCGCAGCTAGGGTGGCAGGCAGCGGCTCTCTGGACCTGTAACCCTCTCAGCCTGTATACTAGCCATGCCATGCCATGCCAGGACGCGCTGTGTGTGTGTGTGTGTGTGTGTGTGTGTGTGTGTGTGTGTGTGTGTGTGTGTGTGTGTGTGTGTGTGTGTGTGTGTGTGTGTGTGTGTGTGTGTGTGTGTGAAATGGACACTGTGTGGGCTCGGCGGTCCTGCTCTGTCTGTCCACAGTTGTTAATGATAACACGCGTTGGCCTCGGCACTTGATGCGGCCCCGCAGTGAGCCCCGGTTACAGCCTGCCAAGTTGTGTGTATGTTCTGCTCGGCGCTAATGCTTCCGCACACTCCTATATGTGTGTTTGGTGACTGCCTATATACCTACTGGACCCTGTTCAAACTCTCCAGGCATTAGAGGGAGGGGTCCGTCCACTTGGGAATGCTTGAGAATATATATGGCTTCTTAATATACCTATAGACCCCATACGTTGTTGAGCGGAGTCCCTCCGGGCTCTGTTCTAGTGTCTTCTCTGTTTTCGCTCTTCGTTAAATATATCGTTGCTGAAAACAGCCGATCTGTCAGTGAAGGAATCCAACCTCATGTAAAGATGATATTTCATTGTTTCCATATTGTATTGCTTGGATTCAAAAGAAAAAATAATTGTTTATTGAGGTGTTTTATGAAAATCAAGGAATGTATTTTTACATATTATTCATTCTCCCTATAATGCACAAAGGCCTAAACCATTTTAATTTTCGAACCAGGCTTTATAAATATTTATCCTTATTACGTTGCAACATAATGTCTAATTTTCAAGAGACCTATCTGCCTATTATGTGTTTTACGAGGCCTATTTGTCCAGAATACCGCCTACATGCACACGAATTAGATTATCTCGTTGAAATGACGAAAGCTTTATACAAAACACGAATTTATAAGGTATATTAGGTATAGCCTATAGGCTATATATATGATGGAGACGAGCAGGCTGCGCTGTTTGGCTGTCACTGTAAAGAATATGACAGGCCCATTTCCCCCCGCCGCTAAAAGATTAACATTGTGATTCCCATAGTATCATAGCAGACAGCTTGATTGATTACATCATATTAAGGTCATTTCTACATTGGGGTAATTTTCACTCGAGCCCCCCGGGCGATCTGTTTTTTAATGTGCATTTGTTTGGCTGGGTTGTCGGCTCTCCGCTCCTCTGATCTCCGGGGACATGGATGGCGACATTAACAAGCGATTAATTAAAAACAACAACATTAATGACGGTCGGCGGGACAGGAGAAGGTGGCTGTCTGTGTTGACGTCATTTTGATATAGTCCTATAATTCCCAGTTAAAGATTTAGCATGCATGCATATACCTTGTTGACATGTGGCCTTTGTTAAAGGCATAGGTCTAATGCTCTATGCATTACCTATATCAGACTATAATGTAAATTGCTCATTCAGATTATAAATGTGAAGAAAAAATGTTTTAGAAAATTATAAGTAGGCCTATAATAACATCCGCATTCAAGGTAAGCGAGAATTGTTAATTGTTTGTAAGCCTAATTGGAAAGGGAAAAATAAGGGACACAAATTCGATTCAAATAAATTCTCTGTGAAATGTGAGAAAAGTCCTATATATTGTATAGGCTAAGTATACATGCTAATCACCAAAGGTCTAAACGAAAATTATTAAATTAAATGTAGATAGTTTGGCTTTAGCTATAATCGAAGCACTGTAAGCATTGTATAAATGATTCAAGTGTTAAAAATGCACAGAAGTATCGGACCTAAAACTATTTTACAAAGCACTGTCAGTGAACAACGTGCGCGCGCGCACGCACATGCGCAAACACACGCGCGCACACGCGCGCGTCACACTGACACAGCTCCATGTTCGTTTGAACTTTGAAAGCCTGTATATAGGCCGCGGTATTGGCCTTTATATGCAGTCAGTTTCTCAGTGTGAATATTATATCCTGATCCTACATCCCACCTCACACACAGATATATTATCATTTTGTTTACTTTTTTGAGGAAGCAAATAGTGTAATTTCCTCTTTTACGGCTTGAACGATAATAACAGCCCGTCATGATCATCCCACACAGCGCTGCATGCTGTGTATACCGCAGGGAGGGTCTATCTGTACAGGCCTTGCCCTCTAACCTCGTCATATTCGCGCTATCAGCTTGGCGCAGCGCCTGGCTGTCTCTGACAGCATGTTAACAACACTCAGGGAAAAAAAGCTCCCCCCAAAGAAATGTCTTGGATTAGCGGTCAGATTTCCCATTTCCCACAGACGCCCAAGGTCCTGAACCCAATTAATGGCTAATAATTACCAAGGCAACTTCACTGTGGCCGCTTCTGGGCAGTGGGTATGAGGACTAGCCTACTTCATTAGACTGACTGGCTGCAGGCGCGAGGGACGGAGCACCAACCATGTGCTTCACTCAATTAGAATATTTTACAATTGATAGATTTCTCTGTTATGATTTTACTGAATGTCTGCATGCATGCGGAACACATGTGGATGTGTGAAGAAATGGTCGCTATTTGATATTTTGTGCTTGTTTGTTTAAAAACGGACCAATTAAACGCGTTGTTGTCGGTCGTCTTTCGTTTTTGTCAAGGCTGCAGTGGGCGGCCACCGTGCCATAATAGTAGCCTCTATCTATCTAGTATAGTCTATACTGTGTGTGTGTGTGTGTGTGACGTGTGTGTGTGTGTGTGTGTGTGTGTGTGTGTGTGTGTGTGTGTGTGTGTGTGTGTGTGTGTGTATGTGTGTGTGTGTGTGCGCGCGCGCGCGCGTGCGTGCGTGCGGCTGCTCCGCTGCATGCATGCCCTGCTGTAGTTTCCGTGTTTACGCTGCCATTACATCCACTGTGGCTGAATTACAGTTAGCAAATGTACAATGCTCATAGAACTCATCAAAGTGCCGCTCCGGCTTTTTGATCTCCCCCTCCCCCGAGTCCCCCCACCACCACCTCATCCACAATCCTGACTGCAAGGTGCTCAATTTCACATATCTAATGTGCGCTGATCTTATCTGTGCGTAACGAATAATCCAGGGACCCGGACCCCTTCCCACCGTGGATAAAGGTTGGGTTTCAGTGCTCTGTGTGTGTGTGTGTGTGTGTGTGTGTGTGTGTGTGTGTGTGTGTGTGTGTGTGTGTGTGTGTGTGTGTGTGTGTGTGTGTGTGTGTGTGTGTGGCGCACGGGCAGTGAGGGGGGGGGGGGGCGGTCACGACCACACCAATCCCATGTATTGTTGCTCCTGCGGGCCGCCGCGTCACGCCTGAACCGCCGCTCCAAACTCTCCATCTCTCCCCGACCTTCAGCTCGGCGATGACGGCTTGAGTTGACATGGAAACTGCAGCTATAAGCCGCAATTAAAGGCCTCGATTATCATAAAGATCATGATGATAATGACGACGACGACGACGACTTTGATTATTTCATTGTGCATCATGTTGAAATGGTGAAGATTTTCACACCATATTCTCCACACGATGATGACCCTTGCACTTGACTATAGTCAGTTTCCCCTCCATGAATTGCTATAAGCCTGTGGTTGTGGAACATTACCTTTACTTAACGCACACTGTTAAATGCGCACATGATAATGATATGACGGAGCTATTGAATGTGACAGGAGCATGACCCCCCCGCGTAAAAACATACACCTATTTTTTTTTAAATTCTTATATTAAATGTTCTTGAATGATTATTTTTCTGCATTTAGCAGCTAACCGTTTTATAGTCCTAGGATTAAATGGATGCAGCCTACTTGGATAAAACATGGCCCCATGACGCGGGACATGATGGCCTGCTGCCTATACGCAAACCTCAGAATACATAATCCATATCTGAGACAAACCCACTCAGTGCAGACGAGGAGAAAAATCATTTAGGAAAAAATATGAGGTTAAAACATTACAAAATATATATAGCATATAGCTATATTAAAAAAGAAGAAGCCAGATGATAACCATTACATTAGAAAAAAAAACCGTATAATGTCATATTTTTGTCAACGTGTTTTGTTGTTATTGGTAATTAATCATGTATATGCCTATACTCCTGCTCAACCTTCAATCTGTAATGGACAAATTAAAATAATACACAGTCACAGAACAGAACATTGAGAACAAGCCCAACCCTGTCTAATGCAGACCAGTGAACGGATATTTCAGTGACCTGCGCTGCGGCATGCATGCACTGTTCTTTCTTCCGGGGCCACGGACAGTGTTTCTCCCCTCCCTCCATCCAGCGGTAGAAAATAGAAAATAGCCCCATTCCATTCTGCAAAGAAAATACTCCAAAATGCGCAGCCGTTATGCACGTTTCCCCCCAAACTCGTTAAAGGCCGTCGCTTAAATGACGCAGAAAAGTATTCCCCAATGGGCGAGTGTCGAAGAGCAACACTTTTCTTTACAAGCGTAATCACACTTAATTGCTCCTTTTAAAAAAAAGGTGTTGCACCATGTGAAATCATTTGTCCAGCCCAATGTGCGAGGAAAAATTCGGAGGCCCAGACTAATAGTGAGATAGTGCCCAGGCCCTGGTGGAAATAATTTCCACAATATGGGCAAATAATGCCTCCTTCTTTCCCTCGGTTTCACTTTCAACTAAACCATGGGGTGGAGGAAACGTTATCGACACGAGCCAATCAATTAAGACAATGGACTATTGATATCTTGTCGCCATGCACGATCCCAAGCTTCCAATGAATAAACACAAAACATTTGCTCACAACTGTTGCAGAGTAGACACTGTTTATCATTTCGTTTACCGATTTATGATGTATTCCCTTCCACGGTATACATCTCTCATCGGCCTATACATTATTTACATGCGGCATTTCGAATAATAGGGGTTTGTAAGTAGACGGCAATGGGCGTTATATAGGCCTAATTGACACTTTTTAGTTGGGGGCTTTTATGCACGACTGCAGATATCCACCAAAATGTTGTTACAGTAATTTTGACTGCATATGCTTTCTCCTGTCACCTCACTGTTCACTCCCTCCCAGACTCTGCACTGCTGCACATTGCACAACATATATGAAATTACCAGCCTTGAGTCTGTCTCTGACCCACCTTGCATGCAAATATATACACACTCGCTAATATAAGGATAATGTATGCAAATTACTGTTGATTATTATTGATTAGGAGTCACGCTCTTCATTTCACAACCAGAACTCATGGGAGAATGTCATGCGACAATTTCTGTCCAATAGACTAGAAACACGTTTAATGAGCTCACGCTGCTGCAGCCTTTATTGAAATCAATTGTTGCAGGTTTCGTGCATGTGCGCATAATGTCCAAATGAGCTACAGTTGCAACAAATCGTTGAACCGACGGGGGTGGGAGAAAAAAATATAGGTAGACCCATTCCATGTTGTAAATTAAACTTTACACCGGGAAGTAATATAGGCTATAACATTTGTTTTTACACTAAATTAACACTAAGTATATTTTTCTATATGTAAGCTAAACGAAATCTATATGTATCAACATCAACAACCATAATAAGCAGCGTCTTAAACCATGCAGCATTTAGGCTAAAGTAACCTTTGTAAGTATATTGTAATTACAAATTGTAACTCTTCGGTGTGTACAAGGAATGGAATCCATGTCGCTCCCCTTTGCAGGCTGCAGTTGCTCCATCAACACCGACCTTTAACAGCTAAGGCACCAGCATAGAGCCGCCTTTATGCAGCCAAAACTATAGGAAAACCATTCCCATATGACATGCAATTGAATAGGATGTGGGCCCACGCTCCCCTCTATGGCACAGTGTGAAAATGACAAGTATAGGAACGTATACACACACAAAAGAACAAATACATTAAATCATATAAATGTTTAATTATTAACAAGCAGCCGCTCGAAAACAGTTACACTTTTATTTTTCTTAATGTCTTCCACAAAAAAATAAGCGAGAATAAAATAAATAATAATATTAATATAAAATATAATAATAAACGAATAATAATGAGAAGAATAACATGTATTTTTTTGCTTAACAAAATGTGAAACAAAATCACGTATACGAAAATTAAAATGCGGTGAAAAACATGCAAAAATAAATATCTATACAATTTAATCAAGTTATACAGCATGCATTTGTAAGGCTATTATATGCATATCATGGAGACATGGTCTAAAGTGCAACTTCAACAGTATAACATGCGGGCATCAAATTGACAAAATATAATGCACTGCAGATTGGTGTGGGGAGACACATGGCTTTCTTGATGATTTGCATGAAATTGCTTAAAATATAGGCTATTTAAGAAAAATATAGGCCTACATCCAAATGGGTTACAGTAGATTATAGAATGCGTGGACTGCACAGCCTTTTGCATGCAGGCAGCAGAGCCTTAAAAAAATGAGGAAGCGATATAGCCTTTACTACATACGCAGTATAGCGCTCACGGGGCACACTAAACAAACAGGTGCAAGGCAAAAGTCATATACTTACATTATACAAAAAAAAAGTCGACACGCTTATTCGTCTTATAAGTGGAGTTACCTGCATGCGCTGCGGGCGGCTTGCTGCATGGGGAACAGCGCGGCGCTGACATCGAAGAGAGATTTCTTCTAGAAATATAACAGTGAATGTTTCACACAAACGTTACCATACGGTGAAATGGGATGCAGTAAAAGATTGAGAAAGCATGCGGACTTCGTGTTCGCTCGGACTGTGCTATAGGCTACATGCAGGCGTCAACAGCTGCGCCACAGCGCTTGCTTGTCCTGGGGGCAAAACAGCCAGCGTATATGAAAAGTCGTGCGTTTGCACCCACGCACACACACATGGGCTGCTATACACACTCACACTGAGTCACACAGACTAGGCTATACCCACACACACGGAGAGAGAGAGGCATATCATAAGTGTAACTCCAATCGAGCCTGTAGCCTGTACCCTATTTATGCCTGCGGGCTCTGAATTAATGAAGTTAAAAATAACCTTGCAATTTGAGCACACTGGCACAAGATGAGAGACATCATTTGCGCCAACAGTCGTATAAATATAGAAACTGGAGTGGAAAAAAATGAAATAAATAAAAATGAAATAAATGGCCTATAAATTGTTTGTATTTATAGGCTTTAAAAATACAATAGGCCTAATATATGTGTTAATAATAATAATAATAATAATAATAATAATAATACTAGAGCTATATGGCTATATTCCACAAATATAAAAACAATCTGTTCAATTTCTACAATTTACATTTTCATTTTATAATAGTGCATAATAGTTAATTTATTTCAATAACATTGTAACAACGGCGTGATTACGACCTTGACCCCAAAATACCTCGATTGTGTCCAATGGCCAGACCGGATCCCGCAGGTTGGAGGAAAGAACTAAAAAGTTGCTTGTTCTTAAAAGGGCTAAAAAAAATCCATGAAGAAGAATTGGGTGCTGGCAGTGGCAATGGCGGTGGTTTGAAATGAATGGGGGACGGGGGTAAGAAAGGGGGAGGAGGAGGAGAGGGTGGGGGGTGAGATGGTGCGGAGAGAGGAGGTGGAGGAGGGGGGAGGAGGAGGAGGAGGGCAAGAGATAAGTGATCTAAAGGGGGGACGATAGGACAAAAAGTGATGATGATGAATACATTGGAAAGTTTTTTGGCCCCGACGAGGGTGTCAGATTGAATGGCCTGTGCGCATGTGCGAAGGTGTCCAAACTGACAATGCTTGTGAGATGAAGATAGTGTTGTTGCTGCTTCTGGGCTCACGGAGGACGACGAGAGAGGAATCTACAAGCCGACAAGATGAGATCCAAGGCGAGGGCGAGAAAACTGGCCAAAAGTAGGTCTTTCTTTTTTCCCCTCTTTCTTTATACGCCGTCCGGTCGCAGTCGCCGCACTCCCGGGGACATATCACCAATGTTGTCCTTGTCATTTGTCATGTCCTATAAAAAGAGGGGACGATTCTTTGTCCGGCGAGATAACTTTTTCGCTCTTCACTGGAATATTGTCCTGTAGGAGAGTAGGCTAGTAGTCCGGGGTGTCCCGCGGTCTCCTTTCGCTGCATGGTGCACTCTCGGGGCTTCGCTTGTTCCCAGAGAGAGTCAGAAGTTTCGCGTGTGACGAGAAACACCGCTGGTTGCCTTTTGGTAGGAAAAGATACGGAGGCAGTATAGGCTATGAAACAAAAAAATAAATAAAAAACACCCTCACTGCCATACAAAAAAAGCTGAGCTCGGCCTGGTTAATTAGCTTGTTTTCTGTTGTCGGACTTTAAAAAAAAAAAGGCGTAAGGTACATTTCCCCCAAAGTTAGCAAAAAGTTGTCGAAAGAGGGATAGTAACTTTTTTCTTTTTGTATTGAGCCGTTCCAAGTCTTGTGAAATAATATTCCTGGCAGTGGGCGCTGTAGCACTGCTCATGGCGAGGCATGGCGAGGCAGCAGAGCTGCAGCACATCTGATACAGAGCCCAGCGCACTCTCTTTCATTCGCCTTCAACCGCGACACGCCAAGATGCGATATTTGAAAGAAATTACAATCTTTTCGCGCAGATTTTTTTTTTCATCCACACCTGCGTTTTTTTTCTTTCTTCTTTACCTTTAGAAGAAAATTGCACTCCAGCAAGTTTATGTCCCTGGGCTGTTGGAACTGTTATACGGGGCTGGGTTTATTCCTCCAGGGAATGCCAATCAATAATGCGTCTTGTGCAAGAAAGCGCCCATACCACTTTGAGAGGACTGTTGCTCGCGTCACACGGAAAAATCATGTATTCAGTTTTGTTGAACATGTATGCATGGGCACTTTTGTTGTTTGGAAACGGACCATGCCCATTATTTGACATGATTTGTTTATGGTTGTTTGGTCGGATATGGCTTGATTTATGCTTTCGTGCGTTTTTAGTATTTCGCTTGAATTGGTGCTCGAATGCACTTTGTTGTGTCTTCTGTCATGTCGCATGTGGGTCAGTGTGTATTTATTCAGTATTCAAGGTTCAACCTCGCTTGTTCAAAAGCTTCAAAAGCTCGATTATTTTTGTTCGTATTTTCTTTTATAAAATGTAGACCACCACTGTGTGTGTGTGTGTGTGTGTGTGTGTGTGTGTGTGTGTGTGTGTGTGTGTGTGTGTGTGTGTGTGTGTGTGTGTGTGTGTGTGTGTGTGTGTGTGTGTGTGTGTGTGTGTGTGCAGTTTATGTATGAAAAGCTTTAGAGCTAAAATGTGGAATACAAATACACCTGGGAATATATTTGATGGCAAGCTTGATAGACCTTTTAAAAGTCGGCCCTAAATTATTCCGTTTATACAATTAGCCTATTGTTTAAATGCAACTTTCAAGGCCTTTGAAAACTTTTCAACTTTGCCCAAAGCCTTTGACCTTTTATTAATTAAAATGCATCTATGTCCTTTAAAGTTATACAGTATTAACAGTTTGATATTTAGTTTTACATTTTATAGGGTTTGTACATTTATTTTTGAACATTTCTATGAGCAAGAAATATGGCCATTATAGGCTGCACTATTGGTATAGGCCGTCATATTTTGAACTTGACCATCAACTAGCCTATTATGTCCACACGAATTAGCCAGTAACACCAAACGCAAAACGAGCAATTCAGCACGTGTGCATTGTGTGTTTGAGACAGAAATAAATAATCATTTGTTGCAGTAATGTCATACTTTAATGAGTTATTGTGTTTGTTTATTTTCTCATTAATCTCGCATGCTTGCACCTATATGTGCCAAAGGCACAAAGTCCTCGTAAAAGTAAAAGTTTTAAAAAAAGGAAGAAGAAGAAAAAAAACCTAATTGGTCTACTTTGTGAAAAATGCTTAAACATGCTGCGGGACGCGCTCTTGTGCCAGTAATTGTACTTGGTCTTGATCTCTAAATAGCTTTGATAGCCTGTTGATCCGAGTGCTAATGAACGCAAATACCTGGCTTTGCAGACCTCTCACACCGGAATTCTTCCAGGCACTGAATAGCCCAGAGGCCACGGCCACAGAACCCAGTCCTCTTGAGTTGCAAGTAGCGGTAGGTAGCAGAGAAGGAGAGTAAATGACGAGGGGGGGAAAAAGGCTGAACATTCAAGGCACGGTGGCACCCCAACCCATGGCATATAATATACAGCCGCGCGTGGGAGATTCTCTTTTCTTTTTAATGTTGCCCCATTTTTGTCATTTATGTCACCGTCCCTCTTTTTTTGTTAATAGTGTGACACACTAATTATATTGAGCAACAGGTCGGTTATTTTATCTGCCACTCTTAATTGGACAATGTGTGACGTGTTCTTTTGGAAGTTCAGCTCGAGCTTACACACGCCGTATAGCCTATAACTTATAAGCCTGCTGCATGGTTGCAGCATGAGAAAGGCCATGATGACAATGACATGGTCTGGGAACTTGGGACTGTCACTCGGGTATAAAGCCCGGCTCGCTCCAAAATCAACAGGGAGGGCCAATATGCAGCATGTATGTATGGCTACGCTGGAGAACAGATATAGACTCGCATTGATCATAACCGCTGTAGTGTTTTGCAAACACATTTTGCTTACACATTGCATGTTATTAAAGCCAGTCGGTTGCAAGGAGGCAGTGAGTGCTAGTTTGTTTGGACATATATAGGCTGCAACAGCCCTCACAGGTACAGGCCTAACATTCACAGGTGGGCCGAAAGTCGTAGCGATATACTTGAACAAACAACATTAGGCTACATGTGTGGCCAGCCACAATTAACCGATGAATCTGAACTTGGCGTGGCTGCGTCTAGGCATACAAATTACCTATTTCTTATCGATATTATTAATATTACAACAATATTATTTTTGATATAGGCACTGGTCTGCCACGTTTGGGGAGTTATGTCTATCTATGGTCTATATTTTACGGTACCTGGAACGCCGTTCTCCCGATAGGCGTCCGAATTAAGATTTTGGATTAATAGCCCATTATATTTCACCGCTTTTTTTTCTTAAAAAAAATAAAATACAACCCGATTTTGACCATGGGATATATACTAGGCTATACCAAACACCTTTTGCTTTAGACGGTGACATTATGTTGTGTTTATAATCGTCCTTTTTATTATTTTAAACACGACAATCGATCGGAATTTCCAGCTCCCAACTGTCAACATAGCCTAATTGCTTTTGTGAACATAACATTTCTGCTATGGTCATATTGTGACTATTCACATAAGAGCAAAGAAAATAGACTATAGTGTTTAAGATTCAAATCTCATTGTCCAATGCCATTTAAAAACCGCCCAAAGGCTCAGCATCTTCCTTCTAATTTTGATGGAATTATTCAATTTTATCTTAAATGTCTTGACACGACTATTCGTAGAATACAATTAGTCGTTCTCGAATCTACAGGTGTTAGAACACATCACTCACACATGCACGGATGTAAACAACATGTCTCTCTCTCTCTCTCTCTCTCTCTCTCTCTCTCTCTCTCTCTCTCTCTCTCACGCACGCACGCACGCACGCGCGCGCGCATTTGCGCCGGGGTATAGTGAAACGCAACTTTAGCACCTTGTTCAAAACCTCGTTGCTTATTGTCACATGTTGTCCATGTCAATAACACGAATGCACTGCCGCATCTTGGTCTATGGGCTTATCTCTATAAGAGTATATAGGCTGCATTTAGCCTATATACCGCATGGGAGTTTTATATATTATTATATTCTGTTCAGATGAGGCTCATCATCTACAGCCTGCTAATTGTCCATTCTAGCATTGATCTTTTTGTATGGACGCTTATTAGGTATAGCCTATAGCCAGTCAAGCCATGAACCTATATGTGCTGATGTTTGACAGAAGTAATAAAACCAGACCCATGAACAGTTTAAAAGCAACAATGGTAGCTGTGTTGAACCTCTGGCCTTAACGTTCAGGGTCCCATGCATGCAATGTTGTATGTTGTCACATATAGCTGAAATATGTCATGGTAAAACTGACATTTGTTCACAATTCAAATATCTGAAAATATGCACATTTTAGTATGATCAAATAAAAGTGCTAAATTATGTTACAAGTAGACTGTTGGCTATTCACATTTTCGCTCGTTCACTGTTGCAAAAAGCTTTCCATTCCAGTTCACCCGCAGTAATGCTCTCTATAGGGTGTTATGGTGAGAATATGGTGAGCAATGACGTATACCGCATAACTAGAGATTCTGGGATTTCCTCGGTATCAAGTATGCCATGCTTGCTCACTGGAAAATGAAATAAACATGGTTCTTAAGTCAACCGAATGTTTGATTTGTTAGGAATTGAAGACCTCCTCGACAAGTAACTCGGTAGACGTGTCCTCTGTGCATCATTTGAAATTATATCTTTGTTGCGTGGGTTCCATGCAGGACGATCTGACTTAACCCATTCAGGGCGGGAACCCCTTTTGGTGTTTTAAGGATTATGTTATTCTTTAGCTATTGAAAAATAGCAGATCTACAAGCTCATAGCGCGGCACCGAGTGCCGCGCTACGAGCTTGTAGGTCTGCTATTTTTGAAAAATCGTGAAAATGTGGCTCAAATCTTTGAATGTATATTCTTTCAGAGCCAACGTTTTTAACTCAACTCTTTGCTTCTGAGGGGTTCCTGGAACAACATATTTTCAGATGGGGCTCGGTGGCCAATTACATTTTTGGGGGTCCTTGACATGAAATATTGAGCACCACTGATATAGAAACATAGGTATTTCAGAAAACTGTCAGGATTTAGAAGACAACTTTTAAATTTTGACGTCAGGCCTAAATACAAAGACATTTTATCTGCATGGTTTTTACACACTTCACCGTTACTTGACACAACGCAAGGCAAGTCAAAATACAGCAGAAAACTACAGCCTGCGTTTTAATGGAGTATTACAGATAGGCCACGTTCTGAAACTGGAGACACTTGTGGTTCCAAAGAGCCCATTTGCATTCATGTGTGATGATGTGAGTGGTCCTAACAGCCTTTTGAATATAGCAACGCTACTTTTACAGTTTCACCTCACTGTCTAAACTGACCCACCGTGACCTCTAGGATAATCACAGCCTTATGCAACCCATGCCCATGAGAAACTATAGACCATGGTCAATTCAGAAAATGTTAGCCTAAGGTTTTGTTTATGTGGCTTTAAGATAAAGGTGCATTTTGGTGCGATTCACGGGGGAAAAGTACTCACCATCCAGTCACCAAAATGACAATTTATTTGAGCCAAAGTCTGGGGTTATGGAGTTCTGACGTAGTAACCTACTTTGGGGTGCATTTGTGACCGGTTTGCCTCAATTTCGACGTGGTCTAAAATGACTCGGCGTTCACTAAAACATTGTTCATGTTACTGCATGAATCCAAAGTGTTGTTTATTATGAATGTACATTCAACACTGTCTACACATGTTGGATACTGTACATTCAACACTGTCTACACATGTTGGATACTGTACATTCAACACTGTCTACACATGTTGGATACTATTCAATTTGTTATGTGTTGACCATTGAGACTCTCACAGAGATACTGTTTATATCCCTGGATAGCTATCTTTGTTCATGTGCACAGAGTCAAATCTTGTGTGTTCATTTAACTCTGAATCATCTGTAAAAATAGACCTGCAACACTCAATTTCTACACATTCAGAGTTGAATCGATGCTCCATATTTTTGCTGTAACTGCAGGTTATGTATACCTTGTAATGCATATGCAATGTGTTCACCTCTGTAACGTTTTAGTGCGTGGCTGTCCCGACAACTCAGTTTGTTAGGAAAGTCCTTCTGCAGGAAAGTTTTGCAAAAGGATTTCACACTTATAAATTGGTTGTTACTATACAATATGAAAGTATTACTCTTGACTAAGGGCTGGGCGATATGGACAAATATATATTATATCAAATATCTTTGACCGAATACCTCAGTATCGATATTGTGACAATAGTGGGGATTGCTATTAGTGTTTTCACAAAAGATTCCCACTATATAATGTCTCATTGTGCTTACGCAATAGGGTTGCATCACCATGTCAGTGATATGCATTATGAAAATATATAAGCTCAAAATAAGCTATAGTTCAGTGGTTCTCAAAAAAATCATGTCAATAATACGTATTTGTTCGCAGGTCCCGATTTGAAAAGATTTTGTGCCAGAGACCTGCATAAAAGATTATGCAGGCGATCTACAAAAATAAAATGGGACTTAAATTTTAAACTGTTCCCCCCCCCCAGGGGACCCCTGAACCACACTTTAAGAACCACTGCTATAGCTCTATTCATAGTGTTTGCATGAAAAGAGGGTAGTAATGAGTTACTGTATTAGAGCTCTAGCAGACTGCTTAAGTCATGGTGACTATTGTCCTCTCCAAACCGCCAGCCTAATGGCCTGCGTACTGTACGTTCAACTAGCTTTTCTTAGTTCTGTGATCTTCTGTAACATGTCCCCCTCTCCTTATCTCCATATCTATAGGCCTTTGCATGCACAGCTGACATGCATGCATGCATATAGGAAGGGCACTGGCATACACGCACGGACACACACACACACAACACACGCACACGCACACGCACACGCTTGCACCTTAGCGGTGACAGATTTTTGGGCAACAGTAGGATTTAACCCCAATCAATCACAAAATGGAAAGGTTGAGTGTAAATGTCATCTAACCAGCATGAGTTGACACTGTTGGCTGACCGTGTGTGTGTGTTTGTGCGTACCATTACAGTTGCTGGAGGTAGTGTCAACGTTCCCAGCTTTGACCTTGGCTGAGTCTGGAACAGTGATGGGTGGCCCTTTATTACACCTGAACACACATACTCACTCCACACACACACGCACACACACACACGCACACACATGTACGTCGCATGCACGACCACACGCACACCCACCTCAGCCTCACATGGGTCTTATGCCGGCTAAGCCAAAATTGGACTCTCCATACAAATACCAATGCATTAAGCCCTTGCACATGGCTCCAAATCCCATTCATTCCATTGATACGTTGACCTCACATTATCCAGTTGGCAAATATGCGTCTTTCCTGCCATGCACCATGACTTCATCCACCATGTTTTCTAAAAACACAGCAGTTTGGCAACGCAGGGGCTGGCAACCCTGAGAAGAGAGTTAAAGATATATCCCCATGTTTTCTTTTCCAGCAGACCCCACTGTTTCTCGTCTCTCCTCGAACCCTCCGTGTTCAGCCTGAAGACGGGAGGGGGGTGGGGTGTGTGTGTGTGTGTGTGTGTGTGTGTGTGTGTGTGTGTGTGTGTGTGTGTGTGTGTGTGTGTGTGTGTGTGTGTGTGTGTGTGTGTGTGTGTGTGTGTGTGTGTGTGTGTGTGTGTGTGTGTGTGTGTGTGTGTGTGTGTGTGTGTGTGTGTTCACGTATAGTAGAATAGGGCTATGTGTGTCTATTGTTTGTGTTTATGTGTGTGTAGCCTATGTGTTTAAAATACACAGCGGGGGAATATGAAGGGTGTCGGTCGAGAAAGGAGCCTTCGTTCCAAACAAAAAAAAAGAAAGGAAAGAAAGAAATTACAAATAAACCCGGGACAGCCGTTCCACTGCAGTTAAATGCACTTTGTCCTGACCTGTGGCTGCAGGCCGCTTATCGAGTTACGGCCCAGGCCACTGCTGGGCAATGTCTAGAAGATTCTGTCCAAATTCTCACCAGCCAGAGCAAGGCAGAGCTAAGAATACACTGTGGCTGTGGGAGTTGTCTCATGCCCCCCCACCCCTGTCAAACGCACACACTCACACACACACACACACGCGCACACACACGCACACGCACACACTACAAATCTTCATTTCTGGATTCTGATTAAGAAGGGTAAATGATTTTCTGGTGGTGTGATTGTCCACCACCTGCTGTTTGACAGTGTGTGTTGTTTGCAAAACAAGAGGGGGCAAATGTGTCGAGTCACTAATTAGCGCGTCTTAGCGAGCTGCATGATTCCCCCTATCCTGCATTGTAATATCCAAAGGATTGCCCTGCATTGTGACTAGTCTTATCTGGGACTAATCCTGCTTTGTTTGGTATTAACTCTGTCTGTCTCTCTTTCTCTTTCTCTCTTTCTCTCTCTCACTCTCACTCTCTCTCTCTCTCTCTCTCTCTCTCTCTCTCTCTCTCTCTCTCTCTCTCTCTCTCTCTCTCTCTCTCTCTCTCTCTCTCTCTCTCTCCCTCCTTTTACTTCTGTTTCTCCATTGTCCCTTCCCGCGCTCAATGTTTTGCTCTTTTCCAATTTTGTCCTGTCTGTTATGTTATGCTCGGGTCTGTCTGTCTGTCTGTTTTGAAGAGTTGTAGACGGGGGTAATGGGTATGAATGATTGTGTGTGATCCAATGGACTTGGCGACCCATTCTTTGTGGCCAGTAAGACAGTCGAGTCGAGTGATGTCGGTCCATTGGTTAAGCTATTGCGCTATCAGTATTAAATGTATACTGAAGATTTTACCGTGCACCTCATACTGTATGAAAACATCGTTTTGTTTTTTGACCCAATGAGAACCACGAAGCATCTTATATCTGTTGAGTTTGATGCTCACCATATCACATCCTGTGTTCATTTATAGAGTGTAACTCTCAGAGTAAAACAGAAGACTTTACTGTGTAATGGCGAGTTGCTTCGCCAACTTGCATAACTTACTTCCCCATTAGTCTCTCTCCTTCCCCCTGCCCGTCCAGTCCCAGTGCCAATCCCAGTCGGCCCTCCATGATGACACTCCATCCTGTCCAAATACGATAAGCACACAAACTGCTCTGTCCCCCCGGGCTGTTGTCCATCTGTCTGTCTCAAGAGGACGAGGAGGACGAGGGACAGGGGTTGTATATAGCGGCATGCAGAGTGTGTGTGGTAAATGCTTAGTTTATGCTCCGTCTACAAGCTCAAAACGCATTGCGGACGCACCGTGTTGTGAAATGCATTGAGCGTAGTGTGTAGATAGACTATTTTATGCACGTAACGCTACATGTCGTATGTCGAGGCATAAATTGGGATAAACCATTGGAACCATAGTAGTGTG
>NC_136807.1:37796046-37831046 GCF_951216825.1 Electrona antarctica
GAATGTATGGCCTTAAATAGTCATACGAGGACATTCGAACATGGCCCATTTTAAGTCTGAATCTGCCTCTGGAGCATTGTGTGATGATGAGTAACTCTTCAGACATGTTCGGGAACGTGATTCCTCCAGGATTTTATTATTTTTTTCTTTCAGGAATTGAAACTGGGTATTTTTATATTTATCGTATATTAGCAGTGGTAGACAAAATATATGTGTATAAGTATTCAAAAGTGTATAGCATCACAATCATTGTAACCACTTCATCCATGTATATTTTGGCTATCAAAAAAACAGCAGATCTACAACATCACAGCTCATCACTTTGTACCACGCTGCGAGCTTGTATATCTGCTATTTCTTTTGGAAATGTTTTGAAAATGTTGAATACTTTTTATTTTATTTAACATAAATCTTCTCGCTGGCAGTCCTACATTAATTGGCACAAAACAGTTTCCTCGTCCAATTAAGTTCATATCAACGTGGGGGTCCTTGACATGAAACGGTCAAGTTCATATCAACGTGGGGGTCCTTGACATGAAACGTTTGAGTTCATATCAACGTGGGGGTCCTTGACATGAAACGGTTTGAGTTCATATCAACGTGGGGGTCCTTGACATGAAACGGTCAAGTTCATATCAACGTGGGGGTCCTTGACATGAAACGGTTTGAGTTCATATCAACGTGTTGGTCCTTGACATGAAACGGTTTGAGAACCACTGCGATAGAACTCACTGCTCACTGCAGTGTTGTTTTTGGCAGAAAATTTAGATTTTAGTTTTAGTCATATAGTCTCTTGAATAGTTTTCATTTTGTTTAGTCACATTTTAGTTACCTGGAATGTCTTAGTGTTAGTCTAGTTTTAGTCGACTAATCTACAGTTGATTTAGTCGACTAAAGTTTATTTTGGCGGCCTTATGCCGTCGTAATGACTGTTTTTTCACTTGCTGAAAATAGTCGTTCTACAAGCCCACAATGCGTCGCAGCGCGACACGTTGTGAGCGTGTAGATCACCTATTTTTAGTAATTTTACAACTAATTGTAAAATTACTTATACTGGATCTCTTGTCCCTTCCTGACATTTTAGTCTTGTTTTTATTTGTTGACGAAATTGTCAATATATTTAGTCATAGTTTTTAGTCATCATAGCTTAGTTTTCATTTAGTTTTCCTCAGTGAAGAAAGGTAGTCGTCTTAGTTTTAGTCGACGAAATCAACACTGCCTCACTGGTCAGTTAGTTTTCATCCTTTATGGCTTCATGTATAGTTCCCATGGAGTCCCTGAGGAACGGAGCGCCTTCCTCCTCTTCTCTTCCGTCTGTTTCTGCCATTGTTCTCTCCCGTTTGTCACCACCTGTTTGTGTGCGCGTGCGAGTGTGTATGTGTGTGCGTGCGTGCGTCCACATGTAATGTGTGTGTCTGAGATAGAGAGCGAGAGAATGTGAGAGAATTGAGAAAAGGTCAGAGAAAGTCAGAGACAAAGAGATATAGATAAAGACATTCAGAGAGAGAGAGAGAAGGAGAGAGAGAGGGAGAGGGAGATCGTGTAGCTGTCATTTCATCAATTTACAATTTACAATTTAGGCATTAAGCAGACAATCCAGAGTCATTTACAGTAAGCAAGAACAAAACATGGTAATACATCAAATAAATTAAAACCCACACACACACACACACACACACACACACACATACACACACACACACACACACACACACACACACACACACACACACACACACACACACACACACACACACACACACACACACCAGAATGGACAGACCATAAGGAAGTGCGTGCGTGCGTGCGTGCGTGCGTGCGTGCGTGCGTGCGTGCGTGCGTGCGTGCGTGCGTGCGTGCGTGCGTGCGTGCGTGCGTGACAGGTGCTGTCCTTGGGGAGTGGGCTCTCTCTAGGCCAGAATAGAATGAGGATATGAATATAGGATATGTCCACTCTTGTGCACCTGTGGAGCCTGTGACAAAGGCACACACACACACACACACACACACACACACACACACACACACACACTGGGAACTGGAAGGAAGGAAATGCTATATTCCAAAGTGCATTATAATTTCATTTCACTGGCTCTCTGACCGTTTTGAGGAAACAGAAAAAAAAAAAAACATCAGAGCACTAACACTTAGTGAAAGGAAGCAGAACAGAAGCTCGGTGTTTGTGTGCGTGTGTGTGTGTGTGCGTGTGCGTGTGCGTGTGCGTGTGCGCGTGCGCGTGCGCGTGCGCGTGCGTCTGCGCGTGTGTGCGTCTGCGCGTGTGTGTCTCAAGAGTTGTTGTATATATTCAACATTATACATCCTGCAGCATCAACCATCATGCAGCTTCCTTGTCTCCTTCCCTTCCTCGTCTCCTCACCCCCTGCGGTCTCTTTGTCCCGGGCAGCCACTGTAGTTGCACTGTAGCTGTACTAGGGTACTGCTGCACCACTGTAGCTGTACTAGGGTACTGTAGCTGTACTAGGGTACTGCTGCACCACTGTAGCTGTACTAGGGTACTGTAGCTGTACTAGGGTACTGTAGCTGTACTAGGGTACTGTAGCTGTACTAGGGTACTGTAGCTGTACTAGGGTACTGTAGCTGTACTAGGGTACTGCTGCACCACTGTAGCTGTACTAGGGTACTGTAGCTGTACTAGGGTACTGTAGCTGTACTAGGGTACTGCTGCACCACTGTAGCTGTACTAGGGTACTGTAGCTGTACTAGGGTACTGTAGCTGTACTAGGGTACTGTAGCTGTACTAGGGTACTGTAGCTGTACTAGGGTACTGCTGCACCACTGTAGCTGTACTAGGGTACTGCTGCACCACTGTAGCTGTACTAGGGTACTGCTGCACCACTGTAGCTGTACTAGGGTACTGCTGCACCACTGTAGCTGTACTAGGGTACTGCTGCACCACTGTAGCTGTACTAGGGTACTGCTGCACCACTGTAGCTGTACTAGGGTACTGCTGCACCACTGTAGCTGTACTAGGGTACTGTAGCTGTACTAGGGTACTGTAGCTGTACTAGGGTACTGCTGCACCACTGTAGCTGTACTAGGGTACTGCTGCACCACTGTAGCTGTACTAGGGTACTGCTGCACCACTGTAGCTGTACTAGGGTACTGTAGCTGTACTAGGGTACTGCTGCACCACTGTAGCTGTACTAGGGTACTGCTGCACCACTGTAGCTGTACTAGGGTACTGTAGCTGTACTAGGGTACTGTAGCTGTACTAGGGTACTGCTGCACCACTGTAGCTGTACTAGGGTACTGTAGCTGTACTAGGGTACTGTAGCTGTACTAGGGTACTGTAGCTGTACTAGGGTACTGTAGCTGTACTAGGGTACTGCTGCACCACTGTAGCTGTACTAGGGTACTGTAGCTGTACTAGGGTACTGTAGCTGTACTAGGGTACTGTAGCTGTACTAGGGTACTGTAGCTGTACTAGGGTACTGCTGCACCACTGTAGCTGTACTAGGGTACTGCTGCACCACTGTAGCTGTACTAGGGTACTGCTGCACCACTGTAGCTGTACTAGGGTACTGCTGCACCACTGTAGCTGAACTAGGGTACTGCTGCACCACTGTAGCTGTACTAGGGTACTGTAGCTGTACTAGGGTACTGCTGCACCACTGTAGCTGTACTAGGGTACTGCTGCACCACTGTAGCTGTACTAGGGTACTGTAGCTGTACTAGGGTACTGTAGCTGTACTAGGGTACTGCTGCACCACTGTAGGCTGTACTAGGGTACTGCTGCACCACTGTAGCTGTACTAGGGTACTGCTGCACCACTGTAGGCTGTACTAGGGTACTGCTGCACCACTGTAGGCTGTACTAGGGTACTGCTGCACCACTGTAGCTGTACTAGGGTACTGTAGCTGTACTAGGGTACTGCTGCACCACTGTAGGCTGTACTAGGGTACTGCTGCACCACTGTAGCTGTACTAGGGTACTGTAGCTGTACTAGGGTACTGCTGCACCACTGTAGCTGTACTAGGGTACTGTAGCTGTACTAGGGTACTGCTGCACCACTGTAGCTGTACTAGGGTACTGTAGCTGTACTAGGGTACTGCTGCACCACTGTAGGCTGTACTAGGGTACTGCTGCACCACTGTATGTTATCACAAGTGTTTGGACAGTGCACTGGTAAATAGACTGCTCTAATGACACTGAGCATGCACACGCACACGCACACGCACACGCACACGCACACGCACACACACGCACACGCACACACACAGACACACGCACACACACACACACACACACACACCTCACGTCCTCTTGTCCTCCTTTTTTCCCCCGAGGGAGCCGCAGTCCTCCTTTCTTTCCCGCTGGCCGCCCCGCTAGTGGCGGTGGGGTCGCGGGGTCTCCGAGATAAGAGCGCAGGGGTTTTTGTAAAGAGAAGCTTGACTTTCAGAGCACAGGAAGAAGGGATGAATAACCCGGAGGAGAGGAGGAGAGGAGAGGGAGGGAGGTCGGCTGAAACTCCAAACCACCTGTGCATCTGATAAGGCGGCCGCGCATTGAGGGAGAGCGTAAAAGAGAAGGTTATAGCAGGGAAATGTCAATAAGCGGCCAGGGAGAGAGTGAGAGCAGAGGCAGAGGGGTCTGGAGGACGGTGAAGAAGAAAGGGACAGGCGACAACAAAAGAAGGGAGGAGAATTTAAACATTATCCAAGAAACATAATGGAAAATTGAGCAAATCAGCGTGCTATATATCTATCAATGAAGAAAGAAGTATAGTGAGAGAAAGTGTAAAAGAAAAAAACCAAATGAAAGCATTAACAAAGATGGATGCCAATAGGCTTGAAGAGGATGATCTTTGACACTGTACAATACTGCTTTGAAATGGATACGCATGAAATCCTTAGTGTTCATTTAACCCAGACTAGTGTTCAAAATGGAACCAAACGCAATGGAAGCAAACGGACCCATTTGGTTCCCTTTTTTCTTTTTCTTTTTTTTACAACTTGTTGGAGTTAAAATAACCACTTAAACCCTATATAGGAAAGCCCTGCCCACAATAAGGATGCAAGGAGGCGTTTTTTAAGTCCAAAATGGGAATCCTTTTCCCCACCAGTGGTAAAAGTCACCTGAGCATGGGGGCATATGGGGGGAAAGCAGGCCAAGCGTCCTGCATGAAGCCGGCTAACCGCCAGCCCTCTGACTGGTAAACTCACAGTCACCTGAGCATGGGGGCATATGGGGGGAAAGCAGGCCAAGCGTCCTGCATGAAGCCGGCTAACCGCCAGCCCTCTGACTGGCTGAAACCCGCTGTTGTTTTTGCTCATTGACGTATCGAGCGGTTATGACAAATGAAGTGCACGGGACCTCAGGTAGCTCCGTGCCGACTCATCGATTCTCACTGTCCGCAAAAGAGCGTTGATTGATAGGTCCGCACTGGAGTCATTAGGTGCACTCTCACCCGCCGTCTGAATACACGCACGAGCGCACGCACACACCTATACACGCACACATGCATGCACGTGCACGCACAAACACACAGGCATGCAGTTGCACTGCACGCACAGATACACACAGGCACTCATTCTCACTCACTCGCACTCATTCACACTCAGTGATTCTCATGCGTGATTGTACACACATTATTGTACATGCACACGCACTGACGCACGTTTGCACAGCACATATCTCACACACACACACACACACACACAGCTGGCAGATCTGCTACTTTCTATATTTTTGTGTGACGCTGTATAGTAAGATCAATTAGGTATTGCTTATAGGGGCATTCAATTATGAGAAAAAAAATATATATGTAGATAGGCGGTTCCTGCCCGACACTGCTGTAATTCTTTCTGAAAAGAAGAGAGATATAATATAGAGATGGATACTGTATGTCGCCATGCAGATCCAACGTCACTGTAGCACTCTTTGCAGTCACTGTAGCACTCTTTGCAGTCACTGTAGCACTCTTTGCAGTCACTGTAGTGTCTTTGCAGACGACCATGTCTCCCTCAGAGCAGTGTTGCTGCATGGCTAGTGGCTACAGAGGGCTCAGTATGTATGGAGGTTGTGTCAACCCGGGGCCAAGCGGCCATGGATTTATTTTACGACCTTAAAATGGTCAGCTTGAAAATATGAGCGACTTGGCAGGGAGGCCATTGCCTACCTCTGGGATCCAATTGCCATGCACCCCCCCACACACACCTTCTGCCCACTGCCCCCCCCCCTTCATGTGTAATGGGAGATGGACAGGATGCACACCCAAGAGACCCCCCCCACACACACACTCTCACACACACACGCACACATACACTAAATCCCAATAGCAAGAATGTTTCTGCATTGACACACAGATGTGCATTTGTGCACACTGCACATTTATTCTCTCTCTCACACACACACACACACACACACACACACACACACACACACACACACACACACACACACACACACACACACACACACACACACACACACACACACACACACACACAAGCAACACAACACGGCACAGATGCCGAGATCACAAGGAATGACATAGTGCTGAATAGGCCGAGAGTCTGATTTCCATCCAAAGCTTTGATGCCATTGTGTCTCAGGTATAGGAGGGAGTTCCACAGGGTCCTTATGCAGGTCCCCCTGCCAATTTGCTCTCAGAGGACAGGTGCCTTTTGGGATGGATAGCGTTCACATCCTGATCTGGACTTCTTCCCCGCCGTTTTACATGTGTCTTTTGAATTACCAAAATGTTCTATGTAAAGCAAATACATGGTGTTAGTTGTACCGCGGTGAATGTATACAATTAGCAGAGGTTTGTTTTAAATGCACTGTATTTGGTTTAATTTCCTGCTTTAGAAAATGTGGAGACTACTATATTCTGGTTTCTGGTTTCCTCTTTAGAACACTTATTGCAGATCATCCGTGGGCCTTTTTAGAATAATTGAAAATGTAATTTCATAGTGTATCAAAACTTTTTTGACACTTCCAAGAGAAGGAAGGAAGACAAAGTGCATGAGAGTCGGGTAAAAATATATACAATTGGGGTATTTGGTTTACTGCAACTCAAATTCTCCATGGGATTCAAATCGCGATAAAAGTTAAGCAACGTTTTGGTAAAACTATCTTTCTGAAAGGCATAGGTCGTGTTCTAAGCTTCTCCTCTGGTCCAATTATAAGTGAGAGCCGCTGTTTGCTTATGTGAAGATGATGTATGCTGGAAATGGGCAGAATTAGTGGAAAGTGTTGAAAAGGGCTGCAAAGCTGGAATGTTTGCTTTGTGAATGAGATGAGATTTCTGACTCCATCTTGAAGCCGAGAACCTCCCCAGAGCATTCGAGCTACTGAATGTGTCCTTGTGTTGTGGGTGTATACATGTACGCACGCACGCACACACACGCGCGCACACACACACACACACACACACACACACACACACACACACACACACACACACACACACACACACACACACACACACACACACACACACACACACACACATTACACGCACTTTGCACATGGGATGTCTGTCTGTCTGTCTGTCTGTCTGTCTGTCTGTCTGTCTGTCTGTCTGTCTGTCTGTCTGTCTGTCTGTCTGTCTGTCTGTCTGTCTGTCTGTCTGTCTGTCTGTCAGAACCTCAACGCTCTGCGTGATAGCATGTGTGTACCAAAACTAAGTTTAAAAGTCAACAATGATTGCATTTTCTAGCTAACCGATCTCATTCCCTCCCTCTTAACTCACTCGCCACCGGCAGCACCATCTGGTGGCTGAATTGTGTAGTGGAGAACCGCCACGCATTCATCTCTATGGCGAACCGTCTTATTTTGAAAGGCGTTTCACTCGGAAACGGAGAATCAGGAAGTTTGAATATTCGCTACGTAACAGGTCCCACGAATGTTTAATTATTCCACCCAAACATATACAATTTGTAACCGGCGATCATATCGTTTATAGAAAGGAGTTGCAAATCAAGCTTGTTCTGGTCCAAAACGCAGCCTGGAAGAAGAATACGAGATATTACGATTTTAAAAACTGCGTTCCCATAGACAGCATAAGCCAGGAGAATTTATTTTTTTGTATTTTTTGTAATATATTTTTGGGACTTTTTCTGCCTTTATTGATAGGTTGAAATGACTGACAGGACTAACAGGAAATGGGGAGAGAGATGGTGGGGAAAGACACGCGGCAAAGGCCGTCGGGATCGGGAGTCGAACCCACGGCACGCCGTCAGGCTGGCTCAGCAGCCCAGACTGTTGAGCTAACCGTCCGGGCCGCCAGCGGAATTTTTCTGTTTTTTGTTTAGTTTTCAGTGTTCCGAGTGCGTACATAACAGAGTTGTGAACCGTAATCAATTGATATTAAAAAACACGTCAAAAGGCGATCTCGGCGGTAAATGAGTCATCAGACACACGCACATGCACACGCACACACACACACACACACACACACACACACACACACACACACACACACACACACACACACACACACACACACACACACACACACACACACACACACACACAGACACCTGGGGTCACAATCCAAAATTCCCTGACTCGTTGGCCTTTCTCCCAAACGAAGCGTTGTACGGATCAGCGAACCCATCAGCCTCCCCTCTCTCTCCTCTCCGCTCAAATCTCGGCAATTATATTCGACGTTGTAACATCAATAATCTCATTTATTTTCTCGCCCCCTCTTTTTCTCTCACAACCACGCGAACACACACACACACACACACACACACACACACGCACACGCACACGCACACGCACAAGCACACACACAGCACACAGAAGGGCATGCTCGCCCCTTCCATTCTCTTATCTGTGTCTGGAGGAAATGTGAGCCACGCGGCACTCGATAAAACCAATTTTTTGCACCATTGATCCCACAGCGCTTGTTTCTGCCACTTGTTTCTTTTTTTCACCCCTCCCCTCCTCCTCCCCCTCCCCCCTCCTCCTCCCCCTCCTCCTCCACTATGGAAATGTTATTTTGGAGGTTTTTGTGATGAAGTAAATGTTAGGAGATGGTTGTGTTTTGTAAAGAGCAGCAGGGGGGTGATGAAATGCATTGACAGTACAGAGAGAGAGAGAGAGAGAGAGAGAGAGAGAGAGAGAGAGAGAGAGGACATGTAACACAAGTACATGACTTGGACATTGGACATAAATAAGCGTGCACATGTTAATTCTACTATGTATACACACACAAACCTGATACTCACACATATAAATAATATACGTACTGTGCACGTACACACACACACACACATTATCGTCTGTCGGGTGGGAAAACTGTTACTTTTCTCGATTCAAATAACTGAGTGGTGTAAGGTCTTATATAGCCTGTCTGACGTAATGAAATCATGTCTGACGTAATGAAATCACACCCGGGTGAACAGGGTGAACATAGCAACCATGCTCATTTTTTGAGCACAGACTAACAAAGCCAGTTGTAGGAGTGGTTTACACCACTCAAAAATAGCTAATATAGCAGAATGATCGACAAGCTCAACACACGTCGCTTTGCGTCGCGTTTTCCGCCATGCTAGCTTGTGGATCTGCTACTTCTGATGCTCTTGTGTGACGCTGTAGTATGATCAAGCAGGGCGTTAATTAATTTACGGGGAAAAAAACACAAAAAGTTTAAAAAATTATATTATATCGGTTTCTGCCCGACAGCAACGTTATAGGTGAGTTTCCGTATACAAAATATGCGCAGTACACATGCAGAGAACGGGTGTGTGTGTGTGTGTGTGTGTGTATGTGTGCGTGTGCGTGTTGAACAGAGTCATGTGACCTCATCATGGCCCCTGTCCTCCATGTGCCACAGATCAATATGAGTGAAATCCTCCACCTCCGCCTTATAGCCTCCGTTCCTGATGTTTGGTTCACTCCCTCCATCAGCCGCTGTTGTTGTTTATCCTATTAATACAGCTCTAATTGCCATGCTTACCCTAACCTTTCATCAGCCCCCTACACCCCCCCAACCAACACACACACACACACACACACACACACACACACACACACACACACACACACACACACACACACACACACACACACACACACACGGTCCTAAGCTAATGGTTAATGGCACAGGAGAGCTAGTGCAACTAAGCTAATTTGGCCAGGCTTATATGTGCCCACACGGACACCTCTGCTCGAACACAATGCCCACGTCTATCACTCTCTCTCTCTCTCTCTCTCTCTCTCCTCTCTCTCTCTCGCTCTCTCTCTCTCTCTCTCTCTCTCTCTCTCTCTCTCTCTCTCTCTCTCTCTCTCTCTCTCCTCTCTCTCTCTCTCTCTCTCTGTCTCTCTCCCCCGTTGCAGGCTATACCTTCGGAGCTCGCTCCTAGTCCTCGCGCCCGCGCCGCGCAGGGCTCACGTATAGCAGGTTGCGGCTAATGAGTTGCCTCGACGCTATGGCTTTTTAATTAGCGTTGCGGAACTAAGTGTCCCACGCGGGCCCTTCCAGAAAGCCCTCGCCTGTCATCCATCACCCATTTTCCCTTTGTTTGCCTTTCATTTACATATATGCGCCGCTAAGTCCCAAATTAGCTGGTGGCTGATTAATTGCACTACACGCTGGGAAGTAAATGGTCAGGCGTATAGGAGTAGGGGTAGAGGTGCGGGCAACATATTTACCCTCCCAAACACCCCCTCAGGACCACAGACAGCGCTCGCACGGGAGGTCACAGGGAATACGCCCCCCCCCCCTTGAGCTGAAAAAGATCTGTTGTGTTGTTTGGATAGTAATTAGGACAACTAACACGTTTTCAAGCCCACATGGAGAGAGATGCAACGCACGCACGCACGCAAGCACGCACACACGCACGCACGCATGCACGCACGCACGCAATGCACGCACGCACACAATGCACGCACACAATGCAGGCACGCACGCACACAATGCAACGCACGCACGCATGCACGCACGCACACAATGCACGTACACGATTATGTTGCTGTCGCTGGGCAGAAACCTCTTATTGCGACCGTATAAGTCGGAGATTACTATGAAAACTCTACATCTGACCTCAAACCCTTAGATCTCCATATATGGAGCTGACCTGTTCTGACATTCATATGTTGATCCTTCCCCATCCATCCTTCCTCTTCGATGTCTCCCTTTTGACTGATACCTGTCCATTCAAACTCTAGACGGGTTTAGTTATTGGTGTAGCCGCGTCCGGCAGTCGGCGAAAAGTAGAGTTCTCAACAGCCCCGGAAATGAAGGCCCGGCCCTACCTGGGCCCTCATCAAACCCTGTACACTCAAGACACTGCCCCACTACCACCCTTAGATATCCATATATGGAGCTCACCTGTTCTGACATTCCATATGTTGATCTACAGTATATCATCATCCCGACAGCAACAACATGCTACCTAGGTAGACAAGTATACAGACAATCCACACACATACTGTACAAGGATGTTTTTAGATGAATGTTTGTATTGTGTTCTCACTGTTGTATAATCTTATGCAAATTGCCGATCATGTCCACAGTTTCCACGAAAACAAGCTGAGACAGGGTTTTGCAAACGTGCTGTTTCTGTCAGCTAAAGGGAAGCAGGAACATTTGCACTTATTACGGGATTAGGCCACAGTGAGATCACGGAAAGGGCAAGAGCAGATTTTGATTTTGGCAAGGAGAAGAAAAAAGCCCTTCAGGCTCGCTACAAAGAAGTTTAAGAATTCATCCCACTGTTTCCTGTTCTCTGATTAATCTGTCTTATGAAGTCTGACTCCCTCCCTGCATGGCTGTATATTAATTTAGTCTTCTCTATGGGGCTGACTCCCTCCCTGCATGGCTGTATATTCATTTAGTCTTCTCTATGGGGCTGATATTAATTTAGTCTTCTCTATGGGGCTGACTCCGTCCCTGCATGGCTGTATATTAATTTAGTCTTCTCTATGGGGCTGATATTAATTTAGTCTTCTCTATGGGGCTGACTCCCTCCCTGCATGGCTGTATATTAATTTAGTCTTCTCTATGGGGCTGATATTAATTTAGTCTTCTCTATGGGGCTGACTCCCTCCCTGCATGGCTGTATATTAATTTAGTCTTCTCTATATGGGGCTGACTCCCTCCCTGCATGGCTGTATATTAATTTAGTCTTCTCTATGGGGCTGACTCCCTCCCTGCATGGCTGTATATTAATTTAGTCTTCTCTATATGGGGCTGACTCCCTCCCTGCATGGCTGTATATTAATTTAGTCTTCTCTATGGGGCTGACTCCCTCCCTGCATGGCTGTATATTAATTTAGTCTTCTCTATGGGGCTCACTCCCTCCCTGCATGGCTGTATATTCATTTAGTCTTCTCTATGGGGCTGATATTCATTTAGTCTCCTCTATGGGGCTGAACTGATCCATAGGCCGTCGATAATAGATAATGACATCTAAGTGCAGGGCGACGGCCCACAGCAACTTAAGTGTCATCAATGCTATTGATCATATACCACCAACATTTGGACGCAGACGGCATCAATATACTTGATTTAGTGTGTTTAAGTGATGCTTCCAGTTTATTCCAGTGGTATATCTGTCTGCTTTCTGTGATGACTTCACAAGCCAGACTGTGGGACGTGACCGAGGAAACATTGTTTTTGCTTATCAGCCCTTGTGTCAGAATATGTGATTTGAAGCTCTTTCCTACCAATCATATTTATGCGATTGTTTGAATGATGATGATGAAGGACACGCACTGTGTTGTGGCACCTGTCATTCTACATCATTGGTGTTCAATCTGTGGGCTGGGGACCACCGGTGGGCCGGTGATCGTATTGCAAGTGGGCCCCTAAATAATTGACAAAACACTAAGACTGTAATGAACATTAATATAAAAAATGTCATGATATTTCTTTGAAAGACATTTTCATTGTGATAAATGGGAACCTAAAGTATACCAAGTATTCCATTGATCCAAGCTGGAACAGAAGAATCAATTCATTGATCATTAAAATATTCATGCTCTGAAAATGCACGCAGTGACGCAGCCCACCCATCTGACCGCTTAACACGGCAGCCGTTCGGGGGATATAGCGATTTTCAAGAAAAGGTTGAGGTCCGCTGATCTACACTGAGTACGTGATTATCCTCATGAATGTCCCGAACATATCCCTAAATGAATGTCCCGAACATATCCCTAAATGAATGTCCCGAACATATCCCTAAATGAATGTCCCGAACATATCCCTAAATGAATGTCCCGAACATATCCCTAAATGAATGTCCCGAACATATCCCTAAATGAATGTCCCGAACATATCCCTAAATGAATGTCCAGAACATATCCCTAAATGAATGTCCCGAACATATCCCTAAATGAATGTCCAGAACATATCCCTAAATGAATGTCCCGAACATATCCCTAAATGAATGTCCCGAACATATCCCTAAATGAATGTCCCGAACATATCCCTAAATGAATGTCCCGAACATATCCCTAAATGAATGTCCAGAACATATCCCTAAATGAATGTCCCGAACATATCCCTAAATGAATGTCCCGAACATATCCCTAAATGAATGTCCCGAACATATCCTTAAATGAATGTCCCGAACATATCCCTAAATGAATGTCCCGAACATATCCCTAAATGAATGTCCCGAACATATCCCTAAATGAATGTCCCGAACATATCCCTAAATGAATGTCCCGAACATATCCCTAAATGAATGTCCCGAACATATCCCTAAATGAATGTCCAGAACATATCCCTAAATGAATGTCCCGAACATATCCTTAAATGAATGTCCCGAACATATCCCTAAATGAATGTCCAGAACATATCCCTAAATGAATGTCCCGAACATATCCCTAAATGAATGTCCCGAACATATCCCTAAATGAATGTCCCGAACATATCCCTAAATGAATGTCCCGAACATATCCCTAAAGGAATGTCCAGAACATATCCCTAAATGAATGTCCAGAACATATCCCTAAATGAATGTCCCGAACATATCCCTAAATGAATGTCCCGAACATATCCCTAAATGAATGTCCAGAACATATCCCTAAATGAATGTCCCGAACATATCCCTAAATGAATGAACATATCCCTAAATGAATGTCCCGAACATATCCCTAAATGAATGTCCCGAACATATCCCTAAATGAATGTCCCGAACATATCCCTAAATGAATGTCCCGAACATATCCCTAAATGAATGTCCAGAACATATCCTTAAATGAATGTCCAGAACATATCCCTAAATGAATGTCCCGAACATATCCCTAAATGAATGTCCAGAACATATCCCTAAATGAATGTCCCGAACATATCCCTAAATGAATGTCCCGAACATATCCCTAAATGAATGTCCCGAACATATCCCTAAATGAATGTCCCGAACATATCCCTAAATGAATGTCCCGAACATATCCCTAAATTAATGAACATATCCCTAAATTAATGAACATATCCCTAAATTAATGAACATATCCCTAAATTAATGAACATATCCCTAAATGAATGAACATATCCCTAAATTAATGAACATATCCCTGGCCTAAATGAATGTAGAGTGAGTGAGTTTGAACATATCCCTAAATGAATGCAGCGTGAGTGAGTTTGCCAGTGCGGTACAACCAACACAGCAGCGGATGATTTCAATCTGGAATTCCTGACATTGAGTTCTTCACTATAGTTTAAATATGACATTCTGTCTCCCCTAGATATGAACCCCTCCAACTCACAATGAGCACCTCTCATTATTGAAGTATTTCTAACCACTAATTGTACAGTAGAACTAAGTGTAACCTATTACACCAGTTCCCCAGGGCTCCATACTTGGTCTGCTCTTTTTTTTCCTCCCCTCTACACCAAATCTCTTTGCCAAAAATAGCCAATCTACAAACAAAACGAAAAAAATACAAAAGAAGGAAATACATTATTATTACACGTGTTGACCCATGTTTAAAAGCATACAGTATATTATAATCAGGTGAATAACAGCAGGACTTTGCTGTTCCTCTTGGTTTTTTGTGTTCTTGAAGTCCGACTGCATGACTTTGTGTCCGCCATGCGAGGTTACACACCGCCGTGTTTGTTCCCTATGTTGATTGGCCAATTATGCCTGATTGTGTTCCTTAAGGGAAGTGGTCTCCGAGAGTGGTTTTGTGAATGGTGAAATTATTCCCCGGCATTTAATGTGACCGCAGGGAGCTCGGGATATCGCGTCGGAGAAAAAAAAAGTTGCTCGGTCTCGGTGAAAGCTACAGGTATGCTCGTATAATGGCAGGGTTATTAGTCACTCGCTCGTTTGAAAGTCACTGTTGTTTGCTAGGGTGACTTTAATGGTGGTTTGGCCGCCGTGGGCCGTTTGGGCCTTAATGAGGGCTTTCCAGATGGGAGATACAGTTGGGACTGTGCCCTTGTTCTCTGTCCTTCCTGACCCTCATGGTGCCCACACCCTGACTTTGTCTAAAAGCAATGGCTCTCAAACTTTTTTCGCATCAAGGACCCCCAAATTCACATGTATTCGGCCACGGACCCCCGACATGAACACGTTTTGTGCCAGGGACCCCCCCAAAACCGAAGAAAAAAAAATCCCAAATAATTCAACAATTTCCAAATACTTTTGGGTTTAGGAGTTTTCAAAAATGTTCAAAAATAGCAGATGTACAAGCTTGCATCGCTGCATGAAGTGATGCACTGTGAGATTATGCTATACTGCAAATACCGGTAGCCACAGTAAACACATTTTGCTGGAGACCCTCTGGAAGTCCAAAGGACCAAACTTTGAGAACCACTGGTCCAAAGCGGTACAGGTATTGTAGTGCAGTGTAGCAAACCACTGAGATTTTAATGATATTATAACATAAACATAATATATGTTATAATATCATTAAAATCTCAGTGGTTTGCTACACTGTCCCCTAGAGGTTATAGGTAGTATAGGTACCCTAAAAAAACATGCAGTAATCCTGGTCTCTAAACTGCCTACACACACATGTGCACGTGCACACGCACAAATTCACACACACGCACGCACACAGTATGCTCCAATACCCAGTGCATGTGTTGGCACATCACAGAACTATATAAGTCTGAAATACAAGTGCACATCAAGGAGACTCTGGCTCATAAAACAGTCCAATTCTATCTCCATAAAATCTGCTCTTTAGTCCAGTCTGACGATGGACAGACAGCCGCCTGTGTTCTTCTGCCACGCTGCGCGACTGGAATATTGTAGATATGGAAGAAACTACCGGCTGTGTGTGTTTGTGTGTGTGCGCGTGCATGTGTGTGTATGTATGTGCGTTTGTGCGTGCGTGTGTGTGTGTGTGATGAGGTGTGAAAAAGAGGGTATACAGTCTGACCTGCGAGATGCGCTAATAGAGCTATCTGTTGTCACCCCTTACTAATCATCTCTCTCTCGTGCGTGTGCGTGTGCGTGTGCGTGTGCGTGTGCGTGTGCGTGTGTGTGTGTGTGTGTGTGTGTGTGTGTGTGTGTGTGTGTGTGTGTGTGCGCGCGTGCGCATGTGCATGTACACATGTGCGTGCGTTTGCGCGTGCATGTGTGCATGTGTGCATGTACACACACACGTGTGTGTGCGCGCTGGCCGTGGCTCTGCTGCAGCGTGATTGATGACACCACTCACGGTGTGTCTAAACACTGGCGGTGCAGTTATCTGTTATCTGACAAGGAGGAGGAGGAGTGTGTCAACACCCTGCTCCTCCCCCTCGTTTATCTGTCTGTACCCCACCCTCTCACTCCCACCCCCCCCACTCCCCCTCACTCCACTCCCCCCCCTACTCCCCACCACCACTGTCCTCCTCACTGTTCTGCAGTGGTGGAAAAGCTCATATTTTATATTTAGTTAAGTATCAATATCCTGCAATGTAGACATTATACTCGGTTACACGTAAAATTCCGGAAGTCAAAATTTACTTGAGTAAAAGTACAAAAGTATTGACATTGAAGTGTACTTACTTACGTAAAAGTATATACTCATTATGCAGAATGTCCCATTTTTCCCAAGTTTTCAAATGTGTGAAAGTCTTTTGAAAATTGCAGATCCATCCGGACAACTGCTGGTCACTGTCAGGTGGAAACCTTCTATATCCAATTATTATTTTAAAAAACATTTAAAATGGGGACAATATGCTCACATAGCCTCGCGTTTGGAGATCGGCTATTTTCGTGCTACTTTTGACACTGCTCAGAGGAGCTGGGATCGAAGGCGATCCCTCTACCTTTTACACAGATATTAAATGCCATTGACAATGAATGGAGAATTCACGTCATATGTGTCTGAACAAATGATGACGATGTACGATGATAAGAGCGCCCCTCACTTCACACACGGGTGTGATTTTAATTCAGGAAGACCCCCTCAGTCGTGGCCGCCTTCTCTTGCAGCTCCACCGTGGGCCTCATCTCCGCTGTGGGCCTCAATGGCCTTAATGCAGCCGTTTAGCCATTAGCTCCGCCGTTGGGGGGGGGGGGCTCCTCCAATCCACCCTTCCCTCCATATTTCCCTCTATGCTTTAAAGGGCAGATTGATAGCCATCAGCCAGACCTCAGCCACTGACACACTCTTAATATTGGATCTAACACAAACCAGATGGCTCATGGGATGCGCGCCTGCGCACACACACACACACACACACACACACACATCACACATCACACACACACACACACACACACACACACACACACACACACACACACACACACACACACACACACACACACACACACACACACACACAGGAAAGGGGATGAGCGTTCTTATAATGAATGTTGCATGGGATATATGGGCCCCTGTGCGGAGGTGGGCAAGCAGGATCCATTACCTGCGTGTCGAGGCCCTTTGGAGCCAAAGAGTCAGGGTGAAGTTTACAGGGGTACTTGTGGGGTGCTGAGTAGGGGTCTCTGGGTGAGTCAAAACAAGGATGAAGGAAAGAGGAGGAAGGAGGCGTGTGTGTGTGTGTGTGTGTGTGTGTGTGTGTGTGTGTGTGTGTGTGTGTGTGTGTGTGTGTGTGTGTGTGTGTGTGTGTGTGTGTGTGTGTGTGTGTGTGTGTGTGTGTGTGTGTGTGTGTGTGTGTACGGGGAGGGGGGTGGGGTTAAAATGTGAGGTGCTAGCTGAAGGCGCTAAAGCTAGCGCTTAGCCGCAGCTCAAGCTGGAGGTGCTAGTCATGATCTCAATAGCTGTATTGTGTTCACACTTGAACCAGAGCCAAAGCCCTGGCCAAAAATATCAGGACAGAGAGCGAGTTGCGCGCGCGCGTGCGTGCGTGCGTGCGTGCGAGAGAGAGAGAGGGAGAGCATTTTGTAGGCTCGGTCTCCCTGCCTGCATGCTCTTAGCCCCTGTTGAAAGTAGAACAAGAGGTGTTCAGGGTTACAAAGACACAGTGACGAGTTGAACACACACACGCGCGCGCACGCACACGCGCACACACACACCTATCCTGTGGCAGCTGTGCTGTGAGAATGGCCAGATCTTCTCTTAATCCTGGTAGGAGGGAAGCTAACAGGTCCCCTGGCATCACACATGCCTGTGTAACTACACCTAATCCTGCTGGACAGAGCAGAGCAGTGCCTCTCACAGAACCCCTGGATGAATATGTATGTGGCCGTGGACCTCCACACAGCATACTGTATGTTGAGAAGTATTAAAAAATACTAGTCACAATATTTCCAAGATTATTCATTTTTTAAATAGCAGATCTGCAAGCTCACGACACGTTGTGAGCTTGTGGATGCGTTTCTCGTTTATATTCGATTGATCAAAGAAGTAATCGATGGTATAATCAATCGCTGAGAAGATCGCTGATAGTTGCAGCCCTACAGAGTTAAAGAAGTTGAACCATTCATGTTGACGCACTGTATCAGCGGATGAGAGGAGAGAACAGGAGGCACTGAGGTGTAAGAGGAGCTCACTTGTTGCAGTGAATGAAGAAATGTGCTCAAGTGGTTCCAAGAAGTCCCACCAGTCACTATACTGTATAGACTATAGAGGGTATGCGCGTGACATCATCATCATACCTGGAAGTTATGGCAGTTATAAATACTTTTCTGGCCTTGATAGCCTGCACGTATACAATCACATAGAACAAACAGAAAAGTCCTATATCTGATTGCATTAAATCAATTCAATTTAACAACATTAAACTCACTTTGCCAAGTCACTTTGCCAAGTCACTTTGCCACTTGATTTCCCATTGACTTTATGCATACCCTCTATACAGCTACAGCCACACACATTCTGCCTGCATGGCACTATGCTCGCAACTGTGGAAATGCTAATTCATGTCTCACTTTCGTGACATATATGTTCAAAAACACCACCTGTGTGATAGCTGCAAATCTGTTTTGTGGTCTGAGTAAATTCCTGTCTCGTCATGATGCCTGAGAATTATATAAAATATAATTTAACAGGAAAATAATACACCTCTCTCTTTCTCTCTCTCTCTCTCTCTCTCTCTCTCCCTCCCTCCCAAAGCTCACAATGTAGGCCTATCACGCTGCAAAGCATTCTGACCTTTTCTTTTCTCCATTGACTGTTGTCCTATCGTGACAGGCTAGTGTAGGGATGCTATACTACTACTATGCTACTTCATGTGGTTAATGCTCAGTCCGTACACAGTCTGAACTCCTCCGCTCACCTCCATTCTCAGTCCATAATAACGTTCTGCCCCCTCCTCTTCTCTCTTATATACATTGTGCCCTATAGTCTTCTCTCATCATGTGCCATTATACCAAACAAGCATGCACGGTCTCTCTCCCTGCCAACCCATTGATCTTATACAGAATACACCAGGGAGCGCTCGCTCGCTCGCTGCATGGAGGCTCTCTCTCTCTGCGGCGCGGCGCAGCGTGCGTGCCGTGCACACGGACGGCCCGGGGGCCGCCATGCAAGCGGCGCTCACTCCAGAGTCCCGGGTTGAAATCCCGGGTAGAAGATAGCTGGAGACAGACGTGACATCGGCTGTGTTCCGTCAGCTCGCTCGGCCAAGATTCCAGGAATGAGGCAGCGGCTGACAGGGATGAATGTCGATTCATTCATGGGCCGATGTTGATTTGATGCTGACCAGGAACTGACTGACTGTGTAGCCCATAGTCTGTGGGTCTCTCTCTCTCTCTCTCTCTCTGTCTCTCTCTCTCTCTCTCTCTCTCTCTCTCTCTCTCTCTCTCTCTCTCAGCTCAATTTGGAAAACCCATGCTGCCTGGCTTAGATCATAATAGATCACAAATTATGTTCCTATTGTTTTCTTTTTTCTTTCTTTTTTTCGTCGGTTGGTCTTTGTGTCTGCAGTCTGTGGGTCGTACATGTCTATCGTTCACCATTGTATTTTTGAGTGGTGCAACCACTCCAATGCCCAGCAATGTCTGTCCCTGTGTCTCTATCTTTGTGCATGTTTGGGTTACCAACAGGTGACAAAGTGGCGCTGTTGAGCTTCACACTGTGGTGCACAGGTGCATGATGGGAAGCTGAGGTTTTTTTGCACCACTCACTTCAGACAGGTCTGATTTTTTATTTACAGTTGGTGTGAACTCTGCTCCTTCATCCACTCCACTTGACGTGTATTTTTTAAAGCTATATTTTTACAGTTGTAGTTGTTATAGTGCTCAGTGTGAACGGCCCTTCACTGGTATGTCTGTTCATATCTTCCTCTTCCCCTTTCACTCAGTCACCCATTCTCTCTCTCTCTCTCTCTCTCTCTCTCTCTCTCTCTCTCTCTCTCTCTCTCTCTCTCTAACCCTCCACTTTATTTCCCTCCATTTCCATTGTACAAAAAAAAGAAAAAGCATTTCATCGAAGGAAGTATTCTTTTTATGCAGGCGTTAATAAATAATTGATAGTGTTCCACGCCGCCATGTATTTGTGCCCGGCGCTACTTCCCTGTTTGTGTTTGCTCAGTTCCAGGAATTGTTCCCGGGTTTTGTTTTTGGCTTCCGATGTCAGTCGATAGACTTGGAGGTCAAGTTGTTTTAGCGTTGAATGCACGCTTCCTTAGCCTGTTTTTTTGGACTCCCCATTATCCCCGCTGCGAGTCCATTGGTTTTGATTGATTTAACATATTTGACCTAGGTCCTCCAATTACACCTTCATCTACATCCTTCATGTTTCAAGAGTAGCAGGGGAACGTTTGCTTTTGTACAATATAGTCGGACTGTAGTTTATTTTCTGTACAATAACATTATGAATGTTGGACCCTTTCAAAACTCGGGATGTTTTTTTTATTATGTAAAGGCTTTTTTTCAATTTTACATTTCTTTCCTTCTTGTGTAAAGTGGATTTGTGGAAATGTGTGGTTGCTTGGATTCAGCCCATAAAGGCACGCACGCAAGCACGCACACATACACACACGCACACATACACACACGCACACACACTCTGTCCTCTGATGCTAACATGATGCAAAATAACAACTACAAAGATAGTATATACACCAATAAACACGCATGCACACACTTCACACATAAACACAATAAGCAGAGCTACACACACCCATGCACACATTTCTTTCATAAGAAAAGACAGGATGTTGTTCCAAAGTGATAACACTTGTTGTTTATGAGGTGTGACTCGATATGTGTGTGTGTGTGTGAGTGCGTGCGCGCCTGTGTGCGTGTGCGCAAGCCATGCATGCATGTGTGTGTCAGTGTTTAATAGACAGCCAAGATAAAGGCTTTGGTGAGGCGGAAGCTACAGCTGTGGCTATACCAGCTAGCCTTACATCACTGTGTAAATCAGCCAGATCTTATAGAAGCAGCCATTTTACACGCAGACTCTTTTAGACAATAAACTTGCCAATTACTCACTCATGCTTTACTCTCATATGATAAATCAGTGGTTCTCACACAAGGACTCTACTCTCATATGATAAATCAGTGGTTCTCACACAAGGACTCTACTCTCATATGATAAATCAGTGGTTCTCACACAAGGACTCTACTCTCATATGATAAATCAGAGGTTCTCACACAAGGACTCTACTCTCATATGATAAATCAGAGGTTCTCACACAAGGACTCTACTCTCATATGATAAATCAGTGGTTCTCACACAAGGACTCTACTCTCATATGATAAATCAGTGGTTCTCACACAAGGACTCTACTCTCATATGATAAATCAGTGGTTCTCACACAAGGAATCTACTCTCATATGATAAATCAGTGGTTCTCACACAAGGACTCTACTCTCATATGATAAATCAGTGGTTCTCACACAAGGACTCTACTCTCATATGATAAATCAGTGGTTCTCACACAAGGACTCTACTCTCATATGATAAATCAGTGGTTCTCACACAAGGACTCCCAAATTAATATGCATTTGGCAGTGGACCCCCGTCTGAAAAGGTTTTGTGCCATGGTACCCCCAGAACATCTAAATTATTAAAATGTTTCCAAACATTTTCAATATTTTTTCGAATACTTTCTAAAATAGCAGCGTGTCAGCTTGTAGGCAACATCTGCCACTTTTGAATAGCCAACATATAAATGGATGAAGTGGTTAAAATGTTTGTGATGATGTAGCCTATTAACTACTTTTTTCTGCCGACCGCCTGGAACCCACGCAAGGACCCCTTGGGGGGTCCCCAGACGCCAGTTTGATTACCAATGATTTAGACAATTTGCAGATCACTGCATCTGCTTTCCGCTCATACAATAAATAACCAGTTCGCTGTTTACAATTTACTCTCTTTTTAGAGCCAATAAAAAGCCAGTTCACTCGACTTTTAAATCTACCCAATGATCTTTATTGCCTCACGTTGTCTTTGACAGAGACCAGTGTTGAAGCTCTAAAGCTACTGTTGCACTACCGTAGCTTAGCAATTCCCAAACGCTGTGTGCTGTGTATGTGTATATGTACTTTAATATATTATGTGTGTATGTTTATGTACTTTAATATACTGTATATGAGGACATTTGTGTTTGTGTGAGTCGTGCCTGCACCTGTATGTGCTTGTGTGTGATTTTTTGTTCATATGTGTCATGTCATGTGTCACATAAAGCTTTACTATAGGTTGCCAAACGTCCTATTTGTTAGTATAGCTTTACAATAATTTGAATCACTTTAACCACATTTTATACTTATAGCAGATATGCAAGCTCATAGCGTGTCAATTTGTGCCATGCTATGAGCTTGTAGATGCTATTTTTGATAGATATCTTTGAGATGCAGGGGGTCCGGTCCGCAAACAAATACATGAAATGGTTTGAGAACTACAGCTCTAGACTTAAACTGGACCTAAGTTGTCTCTGCAGTACTTGTACTTGGACCACTTTGTTCTGTCTACCAAACACTCTCTTTGCCAAAAATAGCAGATCTACAAGCTCACGGCATGTCACAAGCTTTTTGGCAAATTTTCCACCCAGAATATGGACGCATGCTGGGGTTCAAGCGGTTAATATAATATCGTTGCTGGCCCAGGCGGTGGCGTAACCGTCTGGGCACCCGGTAATCCAGTCGCAGTGTGCCGCGGGTTCGACTCCCGAGCCCGACACGGCCTTTACTGCATGTCTTCCCCCATCTCTCTCCCGTTTCCTGTCAGCCTACTGTCTGTCCCTTCAAAAACCAATAAAAGGCGTAAGCCGCAAAAGAAATATCTTTAAAAAATATATATATATAATATCGTTGCTGTCGGGAGGAAACCACCTAACTCCATTTTTGAGTTCTCTCCCCCTCTCACGCACTTGACAATATACACAAAACCAACTTTGTTGAGGCAGTATGAACATTTTGGAGTTAGGTGGTTTCTTCCTGACAGCAGAGATAAACAAAAACTGTACCCTATAGTGAGGATTTTCTGAGCATTCCTTATTTTTCTTAGAAATAAGCGATGTCCGGCCGGTTTGTCGCTTATTTGAGTTCCAGGTATAGTTGGCAACGTACCCTGCTGCGTGCTGTTCATAAAGTGTGTGACCCCATGTGTAATGTTCATATATTTAGTCCTTTTACACTGCTGCGCCTGCTTTGCTATAATGAGTCAATATATCTCCTCACTAATTGCCCTAAATACATATCATAAAGATGGCTCTGTGGAAAGGGCCCCATTCCAACAGCCATTCACCAGCAATGCAGACACACATATCACTCACTACACACACACACACACACACACACGCACATGCACACGCACACGCACACGCACACGCACACGCACACGCACACACGCACACGCACACGCACTCACACATTCATTCACACTAGCCACACATGCACATACACATGCATGAACGCACATTCATAAAACACACGGTCACACCTACTTGTGCATATACCCATATATTTATCATACCTAGTATACCGTATATAACACACACAAAAAACATGTAAACATCCGGACATAACCATACACACGCGCGCGCGCACACACACACACACACACACACACACACACACACACACATACACATACACATACACACACACACACACACACGGGTTCATTTAGTTCAGTGGTTCCCAAACTTTTTCTTGTCAAGGACCCCTAAATTGACATTTATTAGCCCGCGGACCCCCATTTGAAAACATATGCCAGGGACCCCCATAAGAGAAGATTGTTACGGCTCTAGCAGTGAGCTTCAACCATTTTAATTTCAAGGACCCCCAGTTTGACCTGCATTAGGCTACGGCTCCCGTTTAATGGCATTTCTTCTATCTCTGGGACACCCAATTTATATTGTAAAATCAATGTTAATTAAACTCTGAGAGTGTACAAATGGAACCAAATAGACCTGTTAGGGTTACAGTCCCATCATGGTCCATTTGGTTCCTATAACTATCATTTAGCTGGGGACCCCCTGGAACTCCCACAAGGACCGCTGGGGGTCCCCACTTTGAGAACCACTGGGTAGCACCATAGAGTATTAAAAGGATAGAGACTGAACCCCCCCCCCCCCCCCCGGCTATTCATTTCAGTGGAATTTGCTCAGTGGCGTTTTGAATCACCCGGAAGAACGGTCTACTTCCGCATTTTTTTTCTTCGATTTGGACACCCAAAATGCGGAAGTGCAAACTTCTACTTTTCAGGATTCAAATTCAAATGTATAGTGAAAGTATAGCAGATCTACACGCTCCAAACGTATGAGTTTGCAGTTCTGCTTCTGTAGTAGATCTATAGGACGTTCATTTACAGAGAAATAACAAAAAGTAAAAATATGGAGATATGGGTTTCTGTCCTACACTGCAACGATATGCACTTACCTGCATGCACACACACACACACACACACACACACACACACACACACACACACACACACACACACACACACACACACACACACACACACACACACACACACACACACACACACACACACAAGCACACATGCACACATGCACACATGCACACACACACCTTAATCCCACATCCCAGCCTTTTAACAAGGGGCAGTAAATAACGCACAGGCATTTCATTAACGAGGTCCAGCCTGAACGCTCTGCCTTGCTCTACAGCACGCACGCACGCACGCACGCACGCACGCACGCACGCACGCACGCACGCACGCACGCACGCACGCACACGCACACGCACACACACAGACATACACTTCCTGCTTAAAGGCACCTGAAAGTCTTAACACAGCACATGGCAACCTGTTCTGTCTCACTGATGGCATGGACAATGAATGAATGATGCTTGGTTTTTAGTAGCCTACTTGAGTAAAAGTACAAATATATTGGCATCAAGTTTCCGACGCATGTGATGCATTTTGACCGAGCTATTTTCAAATGTCCTAAATGTGCGGCTGAAGTATAGTTTAATGTATGTTTTGTATAAAATCAAAATCTACAAAGTAACTAGTAGGCCTAACTAAAGTTTTCAAATAAACGCAGCGGTGTAAAAGTACAATATTTGGATCCGAGATGTAGTGGAGTAGAAGTAAAAGTAATGGAAATTGGAAATTTCACTGTTGACTAGCACGAAAATCTAGGAGAGCTGCTCCATTGATCTGCTGCTGCATGCATTTTTGTCTCTTTTCAATTGCGCTTGAAGTACTGAGTAAACTACAATAGTTGTGTACAGTGTAACATGTTCAGTATGACTCAACAGGAGCCGTCACGGGTCTACTCATTCTGACTAGATTTACATTAATGAATCTGCATTGAGGATTTTTACTGTAGTGAGTGACTTGTGGCCCACAATATGTGAACCTTTTGGTTGGTTGCGAATTATAATTAATATTACATAAATTGTTTCATGTGACCGTGTTGGAACAGTTTACGAGCACATAAAAATACACAAATGCCTTTTTGTGTGGGGAGCACACGTGTGTGCACACACGTGTACACACACACACACATACAAACACACACACACACACACACACACACACACACACATACAAACACACACACACACACACACACACGCACACGGGATGGCTGTGTGATGGTCAGTATACAAAAGTAACGTGTGTCGTTAGTGAGTTGGGACACTTTGACAATTACCATGTGCACACACACACACACACACACACACACACACACACACACACACACACACACACACACACACACACACACACACACACACACACACACACACACACACACACACACACACACTACAACCCAGATGGCTTTTACAAGGCCCCAGGCCCTGCCTTGCCCGCCTGCCTGGTTTTTAATTATGTCGATGGTCGCTCAGCCCAGATAAAATGGGTCAGGTTTAACACGCCTTCATTCACTCACACACACACACACACACACACACACACACACACACACACACACACACACACACACACACACACACACACACACACACACACACACACACACACATCAGTGATCACACCTGTAAAATACACTCCGTCCTCCTTCTATATTTACACTGTAACATTATGAGTGGTTATTTAATTCTGGGTCTGTTTTTTACACTTTAATTACATGAACACTTACTTTTTATAGTGTATACAGTACATAACTATGTGCAGTATAGGTGGTATGTGCGCCACGAGGGCTTTTACATTGGTAAATATGGAGTGTGTGCGTGTGCGTGTGCGTGTGCGTGTGCGTGTGCGTGTGCGTGTGCGTGTGTGTGTGTGTGTGTGTGCTTGCGCGTGGATTTACAACCTGTTTCCTCTCTGGCTGTCATTAGGCTGCCAGACATTGCTACACAGGTGTACTGTTACCATCAGTAATAGGCCTGCACATTTACACACACACACACACACACACACACACACACACACACACACACACACACACACACACACACACACACACACACACACACACACGCACACACCTCTATGAACAACCAATGTGCAGCATCGCGCTTCCTGTTAAAACGGACGCTTTTGTTTATAGAGCTTTATTGGATTGACTGTTTATGATAATTAAACATCAATAGAAATCAACGTGTCTTCTAGTTTGAAAAGGCTTTTTGTTACCCACTATAGGCCTACTAGACTTAGACACTAGAATCTCTTCTTTAAAAATAGCAGATCTACAAGCTCAGATGGTAGATTTGCTATTATGGTGACATGTACTACCAGACTTTCAAAGCCTGATCCAACTCTGCAACCCCTCCTGCTCACTCAGATCAGCTAACACAGGGAAGCTGTCTGAACCTTCCCATAAACAGCCGGGACAGCGCTCCACACGTCCCAGACTCCTCTCCCTCCTGGCTCCCAAACAGCGTGGGGAAGGAAAAAAAACGAATCCCCATTGCAGTCAGAACTGCAGACTCAGTCCCACATTTTCGCCGTAATCTGAAAGCTCACCTCTTCAGACCCCACCCTATCCTGTATACTAGTACTAGCTTGATCAAGTTATGAAGACCATGCAGACATAGCTGTGTTCATGTGTTGTTCTGGGTTCATGTTTTTGCTACTTATTTAGACTGATGCAATAGGTTCTTGGTTTTACTCGTGGTCCTAGTTTGCTGTGGCGCTACACTGTCTTTCTGCCTTTGATGTGTGTGTGTTTACCTTGCTTATTGAAAGTCGCTCTGGATAAAGAGTGTGGGCTAAATGTAACGTTCCCCGGTGAATAGGGACGTTTAAGTTGTTCAGAAACGTTGAGTTGTTTATTCATGCATTTATGTTTGGCAACAGTGATGGGTGGAGGTATATCAGACAACAGTGATGGGTGGAGGTATGTCAGACAGCAGTGATGGGTGGAGGTATATCAGACAACAGTGATGGGTGGAGGTATATCAGACAGTAGTGATGGGTGGAGGTATATCAGACAACAGTGATGGGTGGAGGTATATCAGACAGCAGTGATGGGTGGAGGGGTAGAAGACAGCATGATGGGTGGAGGTATATCAGGCAGCAGTGATGGGTGGAGGTATATCAGACAACAGTGATGGGTGGAGGTATATCAGACAACAGTGATGGGTGGAGGTATATCAGACAACAGTGATGGGTGGAGGTATATCAGACAGCAGTGATGGGTGGAGGTATATCAGACAGTAGTGATGGGTGGAGGTATATCAGACAGCAGTGATGGGTGGAGGTATGTCAGACAGCAGTGATGGGTGGAGGTATATCAGACAGCAGTGATGGGTGGAGGTATGTCAGACAGCAGTGATGGGTGGAGGTATATCAGACAGCAGTGATGGGTGGAGGTATATCAGACAGCAGTGATGGGTGGAGGTATATCAGACACCAGTGATGGGTGGAGGTATATCAGACAACAGTGATGGGTGGAGGTATATCAGACAGCAGTGATGGGTGGAGGTATATCAGACAGCAGTGATGGGTGGAGGTATATCAGACAACAGTGATGGGTGGAGGTATATCAGACAACAGTGATGGGTGGAGGTATATCAGACAGCAGTGATGGGTGGAGGTATATCAGACAGCAGTGATGGGTGGAGGTATATCAGACAGCAGTGATGGGTGGAGGGGTAGAAGACAGCAGTGATGGGTGGAGGTATATCAGACAGCAGTGATGGGTGGAGGTATGTCAGACAGCAGTGATGGGTGGAGGGGTAGAAGACAGCAGTGATGGGTGGAGGTATATCAGACAGCAGTGATGGGTGGAGGTATGTCAGACAGCAGTGATGGGTGGAGGGGTAGAAGACAGCAGTGATGGGTGGAGGTATATCAGACAACAGTGATGGGTGGAGGTATATCAGACAGCAGTGATGGGTGGAGGGGTAGAAGACAGCAGTGATGGGTGGAGGTATATCAGACAGCAGTGATGGGTGGAGGTATGTCAGACAGCAGTGATGGGTGGAGGTATATCAGACAGCAGTGATGGGTGGAGGGGTAGAAGACAGCAGTGATGGGTGGAGGTATATCAGACAGCAGTGATGGGTGGAGGTATATCAGACAACAGTGATGGGTGGAGGTATATCAGACAACAGTGATGGGTGGAGGTATATCAGACAGCAGTGATGGGTGGAGGGGTAGAAATAGGGTGGCAGTGGCTCAGGAGGTAGAGCGGCCGTTTTGGAATCCGAAGGTTCCAGGTTCGATTCCCAGCTCCTCCTGGCAAAGTGTCGACGTGTCCTTGAGCAAGACACTGAACCACTAACTGCTCCCGATGAGCACATTGTTTTTTTCCTCCACCATCGGTGTGTGAATGTGAAGTACATTGTAATATACATTTATAGGAGAAAAGCGCTATATAAATGCAGTCCATTTACCATTTACCAGTGATGGGTGGAGGTGTATAAAGACAGCATGTTGGGTGGAGGTGTATAAAGACAGCATGATGGGTGGAGGTGTATAAAGACAGCATGATGGGTGGAGGTGTATAAAGACAGCATGATGGGTGGAGGTGTATAAAGACAGCATGATGGGTGGAGGTGTATAAAGACAGCATGATGGGTGGAGGTGTATAAAGACAGCATGATGGGTGGAGGTGTAGAAGACAGCATGATGGGTGGAGGTGTAGAAGACAGCATGATGGGTGGAGGTGTAGAAGACAGCATGATGGGTGGAGGTGTAGAAGACAGCATGATGGGTGGAGGTGTAGAAGACAGCATGATGGGTGGAGGTGTAGGAGACATCATGATGGGTGGAGGTGTAGGAGACATCATGATGGGTGGAGGTGTAGAAGACAGCATGATGGGTGGAGGTGTATAAAGACAGCATGATGGGTGGAGGTGTATAAAGACAGCATGATGGGTGGAGGTGTATAAAGACAGCATGATGGGTGGAGGTGTATAAAGACAGCATGATGGGTGGAGGTGTAGAAGACAGCATGATGGGTGGAGGTGTAGAAGACAGCATGATGGGTGGAGGTGTAGAAGACAGCATGATGGGTGGAGGTGTAGGAGACATCATGATGGGTGGAGGTGTAGGAGACATCATGATGGGTGGAGGTGTAGGAGACATCATGATGGGTGGAGGTGTAGAAGACAGCATGATGGGTGGAGGTGTATAAAGACAGCATGATGGGTGGAGGTGTATAAAGACAGCATGATGGGTGGAGGTGTAGAAGACATCATGATGGGTGGAGGTGTATAAAGACAGCATGATGGGTGGAGGTGTATAAAGACAGCATGATGGGTGGAGGTGTAGAAGACAGCATGATGGGTGGAGGTGTATAAAGACAGCATGATGGGTGGAGGTGTAGAAGACAGCATGATGGGTGGAGGTGTATAAAGACAGCATGATGGGTGGAGGTGTATAAAGACAGCATGATGGGTGGAGGTGTATAAAGACAGCATGATGGGTGGAGGTGTAGAAGACAGCATGATGGGTGGAGGTGTAGAAGACAGCATGATGGGTGGAGGTGTATAAAGACAGCATGATGGGTGGAGGTGTATAAAGACAGCATGATGGGTGGAGGTGTATAAAGACAGCATGATGGGTGGAGGTGTATAAAGACAGCATGATGGGTGGAGGTGTATAAAGACAGCATGATGGGTGGAGGTGTAGAAGACAACATGATGGGTGGAGGTGTAGGAGACAGCATGATGGGTGGAGGTGTAGAAGACAACATGATGGGTGGAGGTGTAGAAGACAACATGATGGGTGGAGGTGTAGAAGACAACATGATGGGTGGAGGTGTAGGAGACAGCATGATGGGTGGAGGTGTAGAAGACAGCATGATGGGTGGAGGTGTAGGAGACAGCATGATGGGTGGAGGTGTATAAAGACAGCATGATGGGTGGAGGTGTATAAAGACAGCATGATGGGTGGAGGTGTAGAAGACAGCATGATGGGTGGAGGTGTAGAAGACATCATGATGGGTGGAGGTGTATAAAGACAGCATGATGGGTGGAGGTGTAGAAGACAGCATGATGGGTGGAGGTGTATAAAGACAGTATGATGGGTGGAGGTGTAGAAGACAACATGATGGGTGGAGGTGTAGGAGACAGCATGATGGGTGGAGGTGTAGAAGACAACATGATGGGTGGAGGTGTAGGAGACAGCATGATGGGTGGAGGTGTAGAAGACAGCATGATGGGTGGAGGTGTAGGAGACAGCATGATGGGTGGAGGTGTATAAAGACAGCATGATGGGTGGAGGTGTATAAAGACAGCATGATGGGTGGAGGTGTAGAAGACAACATGATGGGTGGAGGTGTAGGAGACAGCATGATGGGTGGAGGTGTAGAAGACAGCATGATGGGTGGAGGTGTAGGAGACAGCATGATGGGTGGAGGTGTATAAAGACAGCATGATGGGTGGAGGTGTATAAAGACAGCATGATGGGTGGAGGTGTAGAAGACAGCATGATGGGTGGAGGTGTAGGAGACAGCATGATGGGTGGAGGTGTAGGAGACATCATGATGGGTGGAGGTGTAGGAGACAGCATGATGGGTGGAGGTGTAGGAGACAGCATGATGGGTGGAGGTGTATAAAGACAGCATGATGGGTGGAGGTGTATAAAGACAGCATGATGGGTGGAGGTGTATAAAGACATCATGATGGGTGGAGGTGTATAAAGACAGCATGATGGGTGGAGGTGTAGAAGACATCATGATGGGTGGAGGTGTATAAAGACAGCATGATGGGTGGAGGTGTATAAAGACAGCATGATGGGTGGAGGTGTAGAAGACATCATGATGGGTGGAGGTGTATAAAGACAGCATGATGGGTGGAGGTGTAGAAGACAGCATGATGGGTGGAGGTGTATAAAGACAGTATGATGGGTGGAGGTGTAGAAGACAGCATGATGGGTGGAGGTGTTTAAAGACAGTATGTTGGGTGGAGGTGTAGAAGACAGCATGATGGGTGGAGGTGTAGAAGACAGCATGATGGGTGGAGGTGTCGAGGCGATCCTTGTCACACCACAGAGGAAATTGAAGGCTTATCAAGGAATGCGCGGACTCTCCCAGATCTGTGTTACACCTAGACACACAGGGGTGTGTGTGTGTGTGTGTGTGTGTGTGTGTGTGTGTGTGTGTGTGTGTGTGTGTGTGTGTGTGTGTGTGTGTGTGTGTGTGTGTGTGTGTGTGTGTGTGTGTGTGTGTGTGTGTGTGCCCGTGTGTGCGTGCCCGTGTGTTCAGTATGCTTACTGTTGCATATTTTTGCATGACCCCTCTTCCTGCGTGTCTGGGGGAGCTTGTGAATGTTTTACATACACGTGTGCGGGCACGCACATACACACACACACACACACGCAGGCGTGCACGCGCACACACACACACACACACACACACACACACACACACACACACACACACACACACACACACACATACACAGTCTGTTAGACATTCCTGCGTCTTCCCAGCTTTGCTGATGCGAGTCTCCAGTGGATAGAAAAGCAGACACATATTTTTGCATCAGGAGTTTTATACTGTCTGTCTGTCTGTCTGTCTGTCTGTCTGTCTGTCTGTCTGTCTGTCTGTCTGTCTGTCTGTCTGTCTGTCTGTCTGTCTGTCTGTCTGTCTGTCTGTCTGTCTCTGTCTCAATCTCTAGCTCTCTCTCTCTCTCTCTCTCTCTCTCGCTCTCTCTCTCTCTCGCTCTGTCTGTCTGTCTGTCTGTCTGTCTGTCTGTCTGTCTGTCTGTCTGTCTGTCTCTGTCTCTGTCTCTGTCTCTGTCTCTGTCTCTCTCTCTCTCGCTCTGTCTGTCTGTCTGTCTGTCTGTCTGTCTGTCTGTCTGTCTGTCTGTCTGTCTGTCTGTCTGTGTCTCTGTGTCTCTGTGTCTCTGTGTCTCTGTGTCTCTGTGTCTCTGTCTCTGTCTCTCTGTCTCTGTCTCTCTGTCTCTGTCTCTCTGTCTCTGTCTCTCTGTCTCTGTCTCTCTCTCTCTCTCTCTCTCTCTCTCTCTCTCTCTCTCTCTCTCTCTCTCTCTCTCTCTCTCTCTCTCTCTCTCTCTCTCTCTAGCTCTCTCTCTCTCTCTCTGTCTGTCTTTACTCAGCAGTAGTAAAGCTGAATGACACAGTTCAATGAATAGGATTTAGTGGTTGCATAAAAGAACTGAAAAATGTTGAACATGTCAGACTGCGTGCGTGCCTGCGTGCATGCGTGCGTGCGTGCATGCGTGTTTGTCGCTCCTTCATCTCTCTCCTCATCTTTCTAGTAAGTCTTTCTTCATCACTGTCTTCTCTCATGTCTCACTGCAGCCACAGACCACTAAAGTTAATAAAATATGATCAATCTCTCCCTCTGTCTGTCTGTGATAGAAGGTTAATGACAGGACCCCCTGCATGTCTGTCCACCTCTCACCTACACACACACACACACACACACACACACACACACACACACACACACACACACACACACACACACACACACACACACACACACACACACACACACACACACACACACACACACACACACACACACACACACACACAGATCACATCATTTAGGCTGTCGAACGATGTGGCTGGGTTGGGCCTCCTTAACAGATGCACGTGTGCGTGCACACACACACACACACACACACACACACACACACACACACAGACACACACACACACACACACACACACACACACACACACACACACACACACACACACACACACACACACACACACACACACACACACACACACACACACGCACGCACGCATGCATACATGGGGGCCAGAGAGCTGCGGGGATCTGCACTCTGTCAGCCAGTTTATTAGGCAGCCGGAGAGTGTGTTTGTGTGTGCGCAAACACAAGCGTGTGTGTGCTATGTGCATGCATGTGCACGTATGTGTGTATGTGTATGAGGCCTCCCTACAGGAAACAGGCTATTTTCCAGAAAAGATACATCTATACGCACACACACACACACACACACACACACACACACACACACACACACACACACACACACACACACACACACACACACACACACACACACACACACACAGTCCCTTATTTCTCGTTAGCCACCCTGCTTCTTTAATTTGCAACGCCTCAAACAAGCAGCTCCTCACACACTCCATCTGTCACTGTCACCTCTCTGCTGCTTTCTAGGGCAGAGCAACACGGGGTGCATGCATTTACGTGTGTGTGCGTGTGCGTGTGCGTGTGCGCGTGCACGTGCACGTGTGTGTGTAGTTTAGCTACTTTCATGTCTGGTCTTCTGTCCAGAGAGCTTTCATGCCACACTGCCCCCTAGCTGTGGCTAGGAGAAAAGCACGCTGTCTGGTTCTCTAAAGGCAGTGAGACAGCTGCATGACGTGATGCATTGGAAGCTTGTAGATCGGCTATTCTCGGGCGAGCAACAATGTTGTACGACGAAGTATGAATCAAGCTCAACTCATGATTATGGCGTGTAATTGAACATATACAAAAAACACTGTGGAGGTCTCGCTCTCTTTCTATTTCTGTATGTCTCTCTCTTTCTTCCTCTATATATAGGCATTTTTTGACTGCAAGGGGGAAACCCAGAACCTTTCTGAAACGCTCCAGTCCGACCTGTGATGGCTGCATTTTGTTACCATTTCCATGATAACACTAACCATGAACCAACCATGAATCTATTTCCATGATAACACTAACCATGAATCGGTGCCATCACATTTAGAACCGTTTCCGGAACTGGTTTTACCACACTGTGGAGCTGTAATGTTGACTTAGTTTATACGTCTGCTGCAATTTTATTTATTTCATTGACCACCATAACTCAGACGGTGTACAAATGGAACGGCCACTTCCCCAGAATGTGAGTAT
>NC_136807.1:37836046-38058546 GCF_951216825.1 Electrona antarctica
TTCTCAATGGTGGACTAATGGTTTTATGCATTTTTTCGGATACCCAAACTCCTTTCTTTTGCAAACTTGAGGTCTTTCAGTGTGTGAATTTATAAAACTCTTTGACAGTCTAGCTTGAGTGTTTTATGGGCCCATTGTTTTAGCTGTTATTTTGCAGTTTGTTTTTCACCCTGCAAAATAAATAAATCTCAACAATAAAATCTGGTATAGTGAAATATGACACAACCTCTTCAGAAGCTCTCCAATCCGTCTTGCTGGGTCTTGTTGCATTTCAGCCGTCATAGCATTTTTCAGTGGTGGTTTACAGATTTTGTTGAGAAGAACGATGGTCTATTTTTTTGTTCCTGCAGCTGAGATAAGGGGCTGCTGGCACCTCTCCTCTCCTCTCCTCTCCTCTCCTCTCCTCTCCTCTCCTCTCCTCTCCTCTCCTCTCCTCTCCTCTCCTCTCCTCTCCTCTCCTCTCCTCCTGTTCTTTCACCTCTCTCCCCATCACCCTTCGTCTCCCTCATTCTCTGTGAGAGCGGGCGGTAACATGAGACCTGCTCTGCCGGTCTCCAGTGGGGGGGCCTCGGGGTTACAAAGGGTGATCAATATGTGCCAGGGAAAGTCTTTGGACGAGTGAAAGAAGCCGCAGTTTGTCTGCCCACCCTTCTCTCTCTCTCTCCCCCTCCTCTCTCCTCCTTGCTCCCCTTTCCCCTCACTATAGCTGTTGTAAGGAGCGACGAGGCTGATGGCGGGCGGGCGGGCGTGTGCGTGTGTGTGTGTGTGTGTGTGTGTGTGTGTGTGTGTGTGTGTGTGTGTGTGTGTGTGTGTGTGTGTGTGTGTGTGTGTGTGTGTGTGTGTGTGTGTGTGTGTGTGTGCGCGCGCGTGTGCGCACACGCACGTGGGGGGTTGCACTCAACCCACACACCAGACCCACTTCCTCTGTATTTGCCATAGTTGAGTGACATCAAACCTCTGGCTTGGTGCACTCTGCAGTTGCTTGCCTGCCAAATAGTGGTTTGTAGAACACTCTCCTAGAGCATTTTATCGTCTCCTTCACAATCCTCTACGGCTTTGAGTATTGTTTTTCAAAATACTGCATTGTTGTGTATACTCCCCTTTCGACATGCTGTGTCGGACACTTTGGCTAATGCATGCCTATAGTGCCCACCTGCCAATACTTCTTTATTTTGTTAGTGGCTCAGAATGTTATAACGTATTTTCAGTGTGATTCGGCAGCCAATGATCCTTTTTTTTTTTTCATTTAACCATGCAGTTGAACCCTATAGCATCCCTTTTCTGGCCATGTCATAAAAGACAAACGTTTGGCAAAAATAGCTCACAACACGTTGCGGCGTGATGCGTTGTGAGCTTGTAGATCGGCTGTTTCTGGCTTGGTGTTACAGGAAAGAACTAGGGGCCCAAGGATACTACTAGTGGACCCTGGTTCAATGAATTATATAAGTAGTTCATATTTAAATGACTGATGGTCATCATTTGTACGGTATAATAATAATAGAATAATAATAACAATTTCCACATGGGGAGTCTCTCCGGTAACCCACATATCAATATATTTTGATTACCGGAGAGATATAGGTTCTCAATAACATTCATGTCCCAAATAGTCTGCCCCAATTATTATTGCACAGTACAATCGTCCATTTGTAACTCAGAGAGTATAGCTACAAATGTAACAAAATGAACCCTAGGGGGTCCATTTGGCTACACGCTCTCAGAGTAAAATGAACACTACAGTGTACTGTTAGCACCCATTCCTTCCCACCTCTTATACCTCACTAAGGTGCTGTCGATAAGAGATTTGAAATAATGTGATGTAACGCAGTGGTTCCCAAACTTGAAATTGGATGACTCCCTGGGACCCAAAATAGTGAGAATATAGCTATAGTTATTTTCACTACTTCTTCTTATTATTATTATTATTATTATTCATGGCATTCCGTTGATTTTCTTTCTTTCTTTTGAAAAAATGTTTTGACATTTGTTTTGAAATATTTAGGATATATATATATATATATATATATATATATACTGTAATATGTAATATATATATAATGTTTTTAAATATTTACTCGCAACCCATAAAAGTGTCCCGGCCCATACAGTGTTTGTGAACCGCTGATGTAACGAGCTGTTCTCTTGACAGGTGGTGGACGACATGGGCAATGTCAAGTTCGCTCTGGACTCGGGGGCGGATGCCAGCAGTGGGAGTTGGCTGAAGTACGTTCGCTCCGCCTCCTCTTTTGAGGAGCAAAACCTCGCCGTCTGTCACCTCACTGGAGACCAGGTGAGTGGCGGGACTTCCCCCCCAATCAGCTCTCGGAGATTTTAATGTTTATATAGAGCCAGCATGGAACCATGTTGTGAGTGGGCGTGTTCGGGCGTGTTCGTGCGCGCGTGTGCGCGCGTGTGTGTGTGTGTGTGTGTGTGTGTGTGTGTGTGTGTGTGTGTGTGTGTGTGTGTGTGTGTGTGTGTGTGTGTGTTGTAAATAGATTGAAGGACACCCATATAATAACTATTACACAGAGCACACTTCTCTGTGCCTGTGTTTCTCTCGCGGACTGTCTTTAAGGAAACCTGGGTGTTGTATAGTAGGGTGTGTGTGTGGGGAGTACTGCCCGGGCAGTGGCCATAAAACAGCAGCTGTTTAACCAGCCCTTAACCCCATGCTGCCACAACTTACTGTAGCAATACCGTCACACATTCCTCCTCTTCAATAGGACATGGTGGTCTGATTGCTACTTTTATACTTCACTGGTGATCACACAAGTCCCGACTAATGTGTGTTGCTCTAGCTCTAATTGCCCCATATCTGTCTACATCTACAATGATTTGTGTGTGTGTGTGTGCGCGCGCGTGAGCTGTGAGCATGTCCGATAATCATCCTACTCTTGTTCATCGGTCCAATCTCTGTCTACATCACATTCACACTCTTCTCAGTTCCAATAGACGCCTGTCCCTCCCTTGTCTCTTACTACCGTCCCCTGGTCTCAATTTGCCACCTGTCAGCCTGTCACGCTGAGGGGACAGGCCAGTCTATCCCTTCAAGCTTTACACATTAAAGCCCAGCCTATGTATGGAGTGGGGGGACTTGGACCGAGCAAGGAGGGGACATGCAGGGGCCTCTGAGATTGACACGCAGCATTTGACTGGCAACGCCAGCCTGCCTAATCCTTTTAAGATTTTCACCACAGTGGCCCCTGGCACTGTCACAGAAAGTCAAAGACAGAATCGGGGTGCCGCTGCAAATTGCAGAGAATTATCAGAGTCCATGCCTGTGTGCATTTTGCTGCTCTGTGTGTTTTAAGGGTTGTTGGCTTTGCTTTGGCTTGCCCACGCAAGCTGCTGTTTAGTGCGGTGGCCCTATCATTTATTTACTATAACCGCACGCACGCACGCACGCACGCACGCACGCACGCACGCACGCTGTCATGCACACATGCACACATGCACACACTCCCAGCCACTCAATGTTAAAATGCATAATTTATCCGACATTGTGCATTGTTTTTGTATTGCATGCACAATGCATGAGCTTATGGAAATATGTGCATAGCAGGCAAATTCAAATACGGTATGTGCGGTAACCTTTTAAAAGTGAGTTGATAATTCATTTATTTTTTTAGCTATTTTGCCATTAAAGTTGTAAGATTTGAGAAAAGTCATGGATGAGCATGAATAATTGAGCAAAGTTATTGTCTGGACATATTTTTAGCATTTATCCAAGTGTGCGTGCATGCATGCGTGTGTATCTTCATATACGCATTTACCTGCAGGTGCATTAGATGCAGGAAAACGCCTCGCTTCGCACTGAGTTTCGAATTTGTGGATGCAGTGCTACTTTTGATACTTTTGTGTAATGCTATATGATCAAGTATGGGCGTTCATTTGAGAAAAATAAGGAGATAAGAGATTTGTGCCTAACAGCAATGATTTGTTGCATGCATTAGGCCTTCCCTAGTATCCCCCCAATATCCCCCCACCGCCACCGCCCAGACCAAAACCATGTAGGCCTGTGTTTTCCCCATGCAAAGGGCTACCTGTTTTATGGTTCTAAATCAGGTTGCACCTGTGGGCTGGGGCCCGTGGGCTGGGGCCCACAGGCTGGGGCCCACAGGTGGGCCATGCAGTATATTGCAATAGGACCCAAATAATTGGCAAAACACTAAGGTTTTGAATCATAATATTAACATTAACAATCTGTGGTCAGATGGGCCAGGACCACTATACGTTAATCTGATCATTGTAATGTAGTCACAGTATTGTAGTCAGAATGGGATGGTTGAAATGTGGATGCATGGTTGGCAGGGACTCGACTAGACGGGGGCTTCTGCATAACACGCACGCACGCACGCACGCACGCACGCACGCACGCACGCACGCACGCACAGCATTCACACACATGAATGCATGCACAGTGCACACACGTATATGCATGCACTGACATGCATGCATGCACTGACATGCACACATACAGGTATATGCCCCCAAGCATTATTATTATTATTATGCACTTATAACACACACACACACACACACACACACACACACACACACACACACACACACACACACACACACACACACACACACACGTAGAGTCAGTGAAATACTACAAGAGGGTCTAGTATATAAAGCGATGCGGACACCAGTCAGGGTTTAAGGAAAGCCAAGCATTGTATTTTTGGAATTAGCAGACAGTTATTTATTATTATTATTTATTATTATTAGAAAGTAGTACAAATAATAATAATAATAATAGTAATAATTAAACGATTGATATTTATTTTTAACAATCGACAATGTGTTAAATATGAGTGAGAATGTTGCTCTGTATATAAATGTAAGACATATGCCTATAATAATAATGAGTCAGATAAAACGGTTGTTTGGTGTTTACTATAAAGAAAGTGTTATGTCAAATTAATAATATATACCTCACCCTATAAGTCCTACAAAATGATTAATTTCGTTGTGCCAATATTTTTTGTAAATAAATGCATTTTTACTAAACCTGCTGCACATTTCACATCAATGTTGATTCAATTTGAAAATTAGACCTGCGTGCAATTTTGTTTAAAAAAGGAAAGCTTCAAAACGTATATTTTATCATTGGCCTTATTTTTGTCAGCTGGTTTGATGGCATAATTTTTGACCGTATACTCCGTAATTGTTTACATCCTTGGCACAAATGTTTTAAAGGGTCTATGTATAGATTACATGTGTATGGGCTACAAACTGTGAAAGACATCTTGCTGAAAGATAACAAGTTGAAAGCAGGTGTCTGGCCTGTGTGTTTGTACAATAACCTGAACCACATTGCTCAGCGTTTGTTCTAAAAAGCCTTTTAAAAAAGGGGAGAACAAAAAAAATCGACGTCCAGCGTCCAGCCTCACACCGCGGCATGCTTTTTATCACTTGCGCCTTGTGTTGTGTCGCGCGCGCGTGCGCGCGTGTTGTTCACCTTATTTCGCGTTCGCGCGCATGTCTCTCTCAGGCCGCTTTATCCATTATTTGCATCAATAATAGATGTATCTATTATCGCGGCCCCCAAAGCGGCTGACGGCCGCGCGGGGGGGGACCGACCGGAGATGCGGGGAGGGGTCTGTTCCGTTTTAGATCCCTCAAATCCTTTTGGCTGGAGACTAGTGGAGATAAGAAGAGGAGGAGTGGCCGCGACGGACCGACGGTTAACGAGAGAGGAGAGCGCTCCGAGGGGGCAACAGGGAATCACTAATGAGACGGAGAGAGAGAGAGGGAGAGAAAGCCTCATCATCATCAAAGACGTGCTGTAGTCTGTAGTGACTAGACTAGAGAGTAGTAGTGAGTGCTGCCGTGCCGTGCCGGAGCATCGGGGCTCCTCCAGTCAGACAGACAGACAGACAGACAGACAGACAGACAGACAGACAGACAGACAGACAGACAGACAGACAGCCTGCCGTGGCCGCTCCGCGACCTCCTCTCCTCGGCCCTGGCCGCTCCAGCCAGCCGCTACACCTCCACCTCCTCCTCCGCCGTCCCTTAATGCTCCGTACGGTAGCAGCAGCGGCTTCTTTCACAATGGGCTGCGTCGCCAACTCCAGCGGGACTGAAGCGCTACTGCAGCTGGAGGCTCTGAGACGCGCCGCGCAACTTTCTCAACTCTTCCGACTCACGGAGAAACGAAAGGTCAGGTCGAAATATCAGTTATGGAAGAAAAAAGCTGCAACGCAACGAGGCAGCTTCAGCTACTTGTTGTTGTTGTTGTAGGCCTATTGCGTTGGTAACATTGATTGGATAATAGTCGACTGCTGCATAAGCTAATATTTAATAACAATAGCCGAATAATATCCTATTAATAATAATAATAATAATAATAATAATAATAATAATAATAATAATAATAAATAAATAAAAATGTGTTGTGGGACTTTTTGATCAATATGGCCCGTTGTGATGTTTGTCTGCAAAGGCCAGCTGGATTGACGAACCGTGTGTGTGTGTGTGTGTGTGTGTGTGTGTGTGTGTGTGTGTGTGTGTGTGTGTGCGTGTGCGCGTGCGTGCGTGCGCGTGTGAGAGAGAGAGAGCTTCATATGTAGTGAACGGACATAGGCCGCTCGTCGTGTGACTTGGTACAGTGCGCCCCCAAGTGTCCAGAGATAGCATAGCAATTAGATTCTGAATGGCAGTAAAGCTAGGCCTACTGTTTGCGTTTTGTTATTTCAAATGTCGTAGTCATCACGCTCTTGGCTTTGTAATCTATTTACTAGTATCGTTTAAATTGTTAACCCATTCTAGGCTGTATTTTTTCCATCTAAATCTAGTCAATAGGATTATTAATGTGATGAATCCAGTGGCATGCAGAATCATGCTGTGTACAGGCCTCACATATCGCCATTATTATGCAACTCAATTGTCCTCATCTGTATGAAAGCAAAAGACGATGCAATGGACATGTGTATATAGGCCTGCACAATTCACACACGTTGAATTTCACTGAATCATACACACAACTACATGTCTATGCAAAACGGGGATCCAAAATTATCCGACTAGGCCTATACTCATTTGTCTTATACATAGTTTTTCGTTTGATGGACAGTTTTTCGGTGGACGGTAGACCTGCTGGGCTATCATCCAATCACACCATTTTTAGGCTGTATATCATGTTCATAGTTTTTCAGACGTTTTGTTGAACAAGCCAGTTATAATTCATAGATTTATTGTTTTGGAAAATCATACATATATAGGACATTTAGTAATCACATTGCTCACTTATAGGCTAACTTTGCATTTTAATGTCCATGTGAGATATGATAAATAATCAAATCGCTATATCATTGGGTTTTTATATTTGTTGATTTGTTGCCTGGTCTATAAAGGTTATGATTAGCCTAATAATATATCTGACAAATTATGTTAATGAATAATTTACGACCAAATTACGTCCTTAATTAGGCCTACAAATGTGTCTATCCAGTTCAACGAAATTACAGAATTGGATTAGGCTATACATTTCATTGTAGGCATAATAATGTTACATCAGGCCTATACGCTTTGGGTTGATAAAATAATGTTTGATTCCACCATTCCTTTGTGTTTTATCTCCAGATCTATTATAAAATAATGTTTGATTCCACCTTTCCTTTGTGTTTCATCTCCAGATCTATTATAAAGCTGTTCGGGATATTGAAGTAGGGGAGGAGCTTTTACTGTACATGAAGGACGGACTTTTCCCCGAGGGATCAATGGCTCCCAACCTGGAAGGTAAGATGAATGCGCGTCATTAGCGCACATTTTAAACAAACTCCACCAAACATCCTGTGTTGCTTTCCTCGCTCTACTGCACACAATTACATATACAGCTGTATAGAAATGTCAAGTATATTTGAAGATGAAGATGACGACGATTCAAGATGAAATTAATTTCGAAATAACCAATTTTCATGCATTAGACTATTGTTCAGATTATCAGATATAGGCCTAGATTAAGCATGCTGTTCTGATTCGCGCATATCCTGCATTGCAAAACCCATTGGAAATACTTTGCCCTTATAGCCTATATGCAAAATTCCAGCCTTTGATTTAACGCAACGTACAAGATGGAAAGATAGTATGTATATATATATATATATATATATATATATATATATATATATATATATATATATATAATATATCCTAATGAGTGAACTGTGAGCATGTCCAAATGTCATGAAGAGTCATGACATTTGAAAGGATGCTGTGCGTCTAAATTAAACCATGAGTAGGCCTCTGTATAGGCCTTTGGCTCAAGTTATTAAAAATCTGGTTAAAATATTTGATATGGTGGCACTACACCGATTTTTTTTTAATGTATTTATTTTACAAAATTGATCGATAACATTGGATTGCTCTCTGCTGCACACACATGCCCTGGGCTGGCTGCTATATGCTATGACAGCAGCTGCATAATGCGTCACATTTCACGTGGCTGTTATTTATTTCCCCCCCTTTGAGTTGGGTAACCCGGACAAAGACTCCACTTCGTCCTACCAATGATTCAACCGATGTGGTCGCATTATTCCCCGATAACTCAACCCATGGCTGCCTCCGCGCGACTGCGTCAGTGATGCAGGTTTATGTCGAACAGTCGAAGTATTTGATCAGATAGTCTACCCTTGCTCGACGTCAAGTTCGATAGGTGACGCCGTGACGGGGACACGGGGTCTATCTTTCAAATTCGCGGAGGGGAAAACAAATCGAGCCATGATAACATCTTAATTTATTCCATCGTATTATCGTATAGTTGTCAGGTAACTAATAATTGTTTCGTTGTGCTTCCAATCTTTTTTGGGACGACGGAAAGGTGGGGGGGAAAGGATTGCTTTTAGCTGTCATAAAATAACATGTTCGTGAGACGTTTTGTAATATACAAAAGGTTTTTTTTACCGTATAGCCCCGGCCCGCTCTGCTCAGATCTCTCTGCCAAAGAGAGGCACGGAGGAGCGAGCGAATGAAAAGGGGAGAAAAACCTGAGAAATATAGTTGAAAAGAAACAGACGGTGTGAATGACAGAGAGAGGAGGAGGCATGTGAACGGAGAACGGTCGGTGCGTGTTTTCCTTTTTCAGGATGCGTTTGGGTGTAGGCTATAGCCTCTATGCCTGCCTGCTTGTGTGAAAATGAAGGAGCCTTGTCTGTCTTGGTGCGCGATTCTGACTGGGAAATATTGTTGGGTGTGTGTCTGTGTGTGTGTGAGTGAGGGCTGGCTGGCTGGGAGTGGGAGCTTGGCAGCGCAACTCCGCTCTCTCCGTCTGTCTGGCGGCTTATCGGAGCTGGAATTCGAAGTTGAGGACTTGAGGAGTCCCCCGAGACCTCACCCATGCTCCCAGATTAGCCGCTAAACTGCACATAATTGTACTCCCCTTCTTCTCCCAGAGTGCTATTAGCCTCCCATTTATATATGAGCACGCTGGCCCCTCCCCCAACAACGCAGACGGAATAAAATAAGTTAGAATGAAAAAAAAAAAAAAAAAACACGTCCAGGCACGCACGCGCATCATGCATGTAGCATGCGTTGCCACGTGCACATTATTTATTGCTTTTTCATGGGCTTCTAGCTTTATAGACACACAGCCTATACTATACAGTTTAGACACATGGAGGTTTCAAGCCTTTGCTTGTAAAACACAAATAGGCCTACATTAACCAAATTGTTCTGCTATAGAGTATAGAACATAAATACAATCAAAAGATGCATTATTCAATATTTCAATGCAGTGAAAATAAATATGTAACTGTATGGATAGGCCGGAGCTTGCCTTTACACATCAGTATTCACTCACTGACATGCCGCTCTGAAAGTTTAAACTGTTTTACACCCACTGCAAAAACAACAAAGATATGACATATATGCCTATGATGGACATCTTGTAATACTTTTCTGAACAGACTTTTGTTTGCTTTGACAAAGCAAGCATCTGTAGTGAAATGTGGAAACATGCATTATAAATAGGCACTTTATAGAACCCCCCTTTCCCCCCGAAAAAGTTCCACCTCTCCAAAGGTGACGCGAAATATATATCTGGGTGTTGAGTTATTTTTACTGTAGCTCTGGAGTGGAACAGAACCAACTCTTTCTCAGCAAAACACTCACACTCTCAAATGAATTATGTGCCCACCGGTGTCAGCGCACCGCGGGCCAGTTATACCTAATAGTGTTTAGAGTTAGCTTAGAGTTCGTGAGTTAGGGCCTATTGGACCATTGACCATGAAGGTCATTTATCCCCGTCCCCAAGGTCAAGACACATTGATGTTACTAATGCCTTGTTAATGCCGCAGAGAAGTTCCAGCTGCGTAAACGGTCGCGTGCCGTAGAAAACAGGTGAGCCGTGCCGTGCCGTGCGTGTGCACTGTAAGTCATTTTGGATGAACTCATTTAGCCAGTGCACCGAAATGATGGATGGTTGCACAAGGGTGTGTGTCGGGGGACCCCCGGGGGGGGACAAGTCGTGCGTTGGCAGTGTGGGTATACACAGCATGAGTGGATGGTGAAATCACCACAGGCTCGGCGCCACTTTGCCCCTGCTTATTTCTAGTCCTCATGCACGGCTCATTCTGTTTGGAAAATGTTCACACAAACAGACACGCACGCGCACACACACCGACACACGCACAAACACACATGCACACAAGCACACTCCGTTGGGCTTTCCCCTTGAACTGTTATACTTGGCGTGGAACTCAGGAACTTGCCATTGAAAAAGCTGGCAGAGTTTTTATGCATTTGACCTTGGTGGTGAGGAGCATTGTGAAAGGTTATCACCATGCCTGGAAAGGGAAGACCAGCCCCTATTGTTTCCCCCCCTGTGTGCTATTACACCACCTCGGTTCCACTCACCACTGCTGGCCTTAACAAGCAATTAGCCCTGTTAACGAAGGCTATACACTTTACTGCTAATTGATTTCCATTTTACGCAAATGCCAATTGGAGGATTGTTGCTTTCAACGTTTGAACAACAAGAGCGGGTCTCTGATTACTTGTAACTAACACAGAGAGAGGTAAATAACTCCAATAGATTTCTGCTGTTTGGCTTCAGAGCTCAACAGTTGATTTGTATCAGTAATGGGAATAATTGGATCCGTTTCCTTGGTGCAGGGGAACGCCACAACGATTTTAGAGAATTAACGACATTGCACTGGTTCTCAAAGTGGGGTCCTGGGACTCTCAGGGGTCCTTGAGATCAAAATCAATGTTACCACTATTTTATGGTTCAGCTATTCAAAAATAGCCCCAAATGTGTCGCAATGCGATGCGTGTAGTGACCAATGCCTATATTATAACTTGAGTAAAGGGAAATTATTTTTTAAAGATTTGTTTTTGGCTTTTGTGCCTTTATTGATAGTTACAGTGAAGACGGACAGGAAAGAGGGAGAGAGAGAGGGGAGAGACATGCAGCAATGGTCGTCATGAGCGGGACTCGAACACGCGACGCACTGTCAGGCCAGAGCCTATATGTGGCATGCGCCTGGACCACTAGGCCAGCGAGCGCCCTGAAGGCAAATAATTGATTGAAATAAGACCAGCTATAACAGTCAGGGAAGTGCAGAGAATCACATCACTTTACTGTAATACAGCCTTTAAATTCAGGGCACTTACTGTACACGATATGATGATATCCAATATCCAATATCTAGTCCCTATATGTCATATGATTAACCACATGAACCCTATAGCATCCATGGGAGCATGCCATAATAGGTGAACATTTGGCAAAAACAAGAACACTTGTTGAAAAGGGGCAAACATTCGGGGGAAAAATAGCAGATCCAACAAGTTGTGAGCTTGTAGAATCACCTGAATTCCTTTAGTCTGTGCCTAACAATATCTGTCGTGTGTGTGTCTGCGTGTCTGGCTGTGTCTGTACATGGTGTGTGTGTGTGTGTGTGTGTGTGTGTGTCTGTCATGTATGATGTATGTGTGTGTGTCTGTGTGTGTGTGTGTGTCTGCATGTGTGCGTGCGTGTGCACAGATGAGCAGATGTATCGCTGTGAAGACTGTGACGAGCTGTTCCCCTCGGCGCTGGAGCTCCGCCGGCACCAGAAGTACTCGTGCTCCAGTGCCGGCTCCATCTTCGACGCGCTCAGCGAGGACTTCAAGCAGGAGCGAGAAGACAGCGCGGATGAGCCCGTCCACGAGTGCAAAGACTGTGAGAAGATATTCCCCAATGAGTACAGGTAATACCACCACAACACTGTTGTTCTCAAATGTTTTTCATTACACGTTTGGTATATGCATTAGTCCACAGACCCCCATAACTCTGAGAGTGTACACATGGAACCAAATGGACCCGTACTCTTGGAGTTACAGACCTGTAAGGGTACATTTTGGTTCCTATATCTATCCTAAATTTAGGATAGTTCATACATTTAAAATCCTTCCTAACACCACCCCACCCCCCACCCCCTTACACACACACACAAATTGATATTTGTATTGCTTTCTTACTATTTGTATTTCTATGACTATAGTTGGACATTTTCAAGTGTGTCACTCACTGACATATTTGAGAGCAAACACCCTTTGAACGTCAAAACCTTTTAAACTTTGTCGTCCTCATCCATGCAGTCTGGGCCAACACATGATAGTGCACACAGAGGAGAGGGAGTACAAGTGTGACCAGTGTCCCAAGGCCTTCAACTGGAAGTCCAACCTCATCCGCCACCAGATGTCACACGACAGCGGCAAGCGCTTTGAGTGTGAAAATTGTGATAAGGTACAGCACACCCAGCACGTAAGTTGTGCGCGCTCAACCCACACACATAGGCTCTGCCTCTGCTTCAGAAATTCTGCTGGGCTTGTTCTGCTTTTTTTTGGCTTCGTGCATTTGGATTACGTATACTGGACAATGGATAGCAGGGACGTGCACACATAGACATCAAAGGGGGCTTGAGCCCCTGCCCTTTTATACCTGTCTGTAAAACAGACCATGAATCCAGCATTTACGGTGAAAGAGATGCAAAAAATGCCACTCCTTTCCTTTCCATGCCATGCCGGAAGGCAGCATTCAGGAGAATTGCTTTTTTCTCCTGAACTTGGGAACGTAGCATTTTGCGTTGGACAAATTTGTTTAGAAATCCATGTCGTATACACCGCATATCCAGTAGATAAAGAGTGCTGGGTTGAAAATAGATGATCTACAAGCTCTCAACGCATCGCAGCGCGACGCGTTGTGAGCTTGTAGATCTGCTATTTTCGCTATTTTTGTCCCTTATGGGATTTCAGCCCCTGCCTCTGTAACACTCTCTGCACGTCCCTGATGGATAGCAAATAGCAATAGGATCAGCTGCAGCATATATACCTTTTATACATGGACTCAAAGTCCATAGCACTCGAAATGCATGTTCAATCGCCCAAATGCAAAAAAATAAATGCAACGCAACGCAAATACATGGAGGGCAGATGATATTTGAATTATGGCATCATCATCAAATATACAGTGTAATGCATTGGCTCGTACGTTTTACGTCAAGGTCTGTGGTCATGCCTTCTTCTCACGCAGGTGTTCACAGATCCCAGCAACCTGCAGCGACACATCCGTTCGCAGCACGTTGGTGCACGTGCTCACACGTGCCCTGAGTGTGGCAAGACCTTTGCCACGTCCTCAGGCCTCAAGCAACATAAGCACATCCACAGTAGCGTCAAGCCCTTTATCTGTAAGTCAGAGAAATGGAAACCATCTCATTTACTGTTAGATTATACCCTTTCTGTCTCATCCAATCCCTGTCTCCCAATGTCGCCTCATCGCATCTGCTCTACTCCTCTGCATATTGACTTCTCCTTCCCCCTTTACCTCCTCAGCATCATTTGGAACAAACCATGATAATCCATCAGCTATAGACATACAGTATACTATAGTAACACAAACAACAAAATGCTTCTGTAAAACTCATCGCATACATATTCAGATGTCATTATTCACCTTTAATATTTGCATTTATATGTATATTTAATTTGGTTTAACCTGAGTTACAATCCAACAAAATATATAAACTATCTAATGAATGAAAGTCTATAAATATTTTCAATGAAAACATTTTCATTGTGGCCTATAGCTTCAGTGGAACAAAATGCATAGATTCTGGAATCTATGCTGTATCCTGCATTCCAAGCATGTAACGAAAAGTAATATGCTATATCCAGAGAAGCACATTAAAATATACACTTATCTCGATCCTCTTGCACTGAATAAATGACACATGTCCTGTAATGAAACCGATCACTTGCTGTCTTAAGCTACAATATTTCATCATGCAGTTGTCATCTTTTGTTCATTTGGCACACATAATTAGAGACAGTGTTTAAATGGGCTTAACCAGGCCCTGGTGGGCTGTGTCCTTTTGCTCCCCCAGGCGAGGTGTGCCACAAGTCCTACACCCAGTTCTCCAACCTCTGCCGCCACAAGCGCATGCACGCTGACTGCCGTACCCAGATCAAATGCAAGGACTGTGGGCAGATGTTCAGCACTACCTCCTCCCTCAACAAGCACCGGCGCTTCTGTGAGGGCAAGAACCATTATGGCTCCCCAGCAGGGATGTTCACTCCAGGCATCCCGATGAGCTCTAGTCCCATCATGGCCAAGATTAAGTCCCACCACCCGCACCATCCGGGCCTCAACCACTCAGGTCTAGGGTTCACTGACTACTTCCCCTCCCGTCATCATCCCCATGCTGGTTTACCCTTCTCCCCCCACGGCTTCCCTTCCCTCTCGCACGGTTTCCCGGGCATCTTCCCCCATTCGCTTTACCCACGGCCACCCTTATTGCCGCCCAACCCTCTACTTAAGAGCCCCCTTGGAAGCAGCGGTCAGGAAGCCAAACTGCCTCGGAGCCCCCTAGACGTCCCCCCACTCTCTTTGGCCGGCCACCCGAACAACAGTGGTGGCAATGGCTTGAGTCAGGCAGAAGACAAAGAGAAGGAGAACAAACCGGACCTGTCTTCTGGAGGAGACGCCAAGGCCAAATCGAAGATGGGAGACATGTCTGACGGCAGCGACCTTGAAGACGTCAACACGACAAGCGGGACCGATTTGGACACGACGACCGGTACTGCTTCAGGCGAGGGGTCTGACTTGGAAAGCGATGGAGAAAGCGAACGGGAGCGAAGCAGCAAGCGGAGGAAACCCGCTGGCGTGGTGTCAGGTCAAGAGGGCATGCGCCCTGAAAACGTGAGCAGTGCATTGGTATCGCCCATGTCCAGCTCGGGGACCCTCGCCATCGACCGGCCCTTCATTTCCTCGGCTTCCCAGCACTCCTTCTTTCCTCCGCCCGACGAGCAAGCGCTGCCACCCAGCAATGCCAACACCGTCACCACAGACTCCATCAAAGCCATCGCCTCCATTGCAGAGAAATACTTTGGCCCGGGTTTCATGGGTCTACATCAGGAGAAGAAGATTGGTCCACTGCCGTATCATTCCATGTTCCCCTTCCAGTTCCTTCCCAATTTCCCCCACTCCCTCTACTCCTTCAATACAGAAAGAGGCACCATCAACCCTAGCATGTTTTTTAAGCCTGAGCTCAAGTCACCTCGTGAGCACCTACACAAAATGGTCCCTGGTGGTCCCGGAGCTCCTGCACCCACCGCTGAGTCACCATTTGACCTCACCCACAAGTCCAAGGAGATCAAGCAGGCTCCACCCACTCCAACCAAGCCATCTCACCCCAACAACAGCAGTGGGAGCAGTGCTGGGCCCCTGTCAGTATCTGGCAGCGAGGAGCAGCCTCTGGACCTCAGCATTGGCGGTCGTAGCCGGGGTGGACATAACGGTGTGGCCTCTGAGCCACACAACCGCAAGCACCACAACTTTGGGTCTGGCAAGGGTATTCCCAAAGAGGAACCCCCTGCTAGTGTGAACCCACACCCACACCCACACCCACACCCACATCCACATCTACAGTCTCTGCACCAGGCCAGCATGGCCCAGCACCAGCAAGCTCTGTCCCAGCCACCCCAGCAGCCACCCTTGCACTATGCCAAGCCCTCGGCCTTCTTCATGGACCCTATATACAGGTATTTCAGCCCCGAGTAGACTAGAATAATGTCTACATGTCTACATCAACATGGTCACCTAGTTCTGCATCTGCATCGATCAATATTTGAATTGATGACGATCTAACTAGAGCAGTGGTTCTCAAAGTTGGGTCTGGGTCTAGTGTGTGTGTGTGTGTGTGTGTGTGTGTGTGTGGGGTGGTCCCCAGCCAAATGTGTTAATACACCATCACAATCATTTTAACCATTTTATCCATTTCATACGTTGGCTATTTGAAAAAAGCAGGGCTACAATGTATGTATTTTTGACAAATTTGGACACATTTTTTAATTTATTTAATTTCTTCAAACCAATCCTCTGGGGGGTCAGATGGGGGTCCGTGGCCAAATACATATGAACTTGGGGGTCCTTGACATGACAAAGTTTGAGAACCACTCACTGACGATGGTAGAGAGGATGCCTTTAAGTGTGGGGCTGACGTTGAACTCTGACCTTGGTACGTAACCCTTTTCCTTGGTGTTGGTCCAGCAGGGTGGAGAAGAGGAAGCTGCTTGACCCCATAGGAGCTCTGAAGGAGAAGTTCCTCAGGCCCTCCCCGCTGCTGTTCCACCCCCAGGTACACCACGCACGCACGCACGCACGCACGCACGCAGGGCGTGTGTGTGAGCCACAGTGTTGATTTTGACAGCAAATTTTTATTTTAGTTTTATTCATAGTCTCTTGAATAGTTTTAATTTAGTTTTAGTCACATTTTAGTCACCTGCAATGTTTTAGTGTTAGTCTAGTTTTAAATCTACAGTTCATTTAGTCGACTAAAAAGTATTTTAGTGGGCCTTGATGCCGTCGCAATGACACATTTTACCCTTGCTGAAAATAGCCAATCTATACAAGCTTGTAGATCTGCTAGGTTCAGCATGCAACAAAGTACAAAATGACTTATACTGGATCTCTTGCAGTCCACTAGTCCCTTCCTAACATTTTAGTCTAGTTTTTATTTGTTGATGAAATTGTCAATATATTTAGTCTTAGTTTTAGTCGTCATAGCTTAGTATTCATTTAGTTTCCATTTAGTTTTCGTCGGTGAAAAAAGGTATAGGCGACGAACATTGTTCGTCATAGTTTTAGTTGACAAAATCAACACTGGTCTGCCATTAGTCGCTGGCATGATCTGTGTCGAAGGTAATCAAGAAGAAGTTATTAATGCTACAGCCAGCTGCACGAAAGTGTGATCTTTAACCGAAAGCCTATACATATATCCAGGGAGTCCCTAAGCTGGGTGAATTGTCCTCCTACACTACAGTATATATGGCTAATTATTCCCAAGATACCATCAGTTATTATTTTCATAACATGTATTATGTGAAAAGACCTCGCTCCAGCCTCCCACGCCACTGCAACCTGAACTGATATAGGCCCCTACGCACCATCATTCCACAGTGTTGATGTTCTTTTCTCAAGGGTTCTGTACAATTTCTTCCTTTGTTTACCGAATGGCGCCTCTGTACCTCGTCGCTTCCAGGCACCTTGCTCAGAAGACACAGTCTGTTATCGCAGCCCCTTTGATAATCAGTCACATTGTTTGACTGTCCCCGAACCCTCCCTCCCTCCCTCCCCCACCCACCCACCTCTCTGAATCTTGATTACAGGGAATGATAGTATTTAATAAAAAAAAAAATAATAATAAGCATTTGAATTGAGGGGAGCAAAAGCCACTTGGCCACTGCTAAACTTAGTTGTGGCATTGTTTTGTACGCTGGGAGCACACAGGCTAGCTAATAACTTCCCCTTTGAGTCGTTCCTTTTTTTTTTCACTCTCTGGCTGGCGGGCTAGATAATAGCAACGTGCCCATCAAGGACATCCTGTGTTTGTGTCCAGGAGAATGGAGGGCTCTCATTGGGGGGAGAAACGGTTTAATCTGACCTGGGAATCTGGCTCCTCTTGTCAATTGTGACTTTGCAATACACACGTTTATTGGTGTGTGTGTGTGTGTGTGTGTGTGTGTGTGTGTGTGTGTGTGTGTGTGTGTGTGTGTGTGTGTGTGTGTGTGTGTGTGTGTGTGTGTGTGTGTGTGTGTGTGTGTGTGTGTGTGTGTGTGTGTGTGTGTGTGTGTGTGTGTGTGTGTGTGTGTGCATTGCAGACACATACACTTGTAGAACACACTATTGTATGTGCAGTGCATGTGCATGTATGGACCTTACATGGGTGGCATGAGGACAGCAAGCATGGGAAATTATATTTAGGCAAAGAAAATGAAATCAAACAAATCAAATTCATTCTAGAATTAGAGCATGTATCCTTTAAAAGGGATTAATATCACTAGGGGTTTTAGGGCTAGTTTGTACAAAAAGATGATTCATGTGACAGATTGTTCAATAATGTGTAATAAATAATTGATGTGAATTCTAATTAGTCAATAAAGTGTCCTGAGTCTCACTTACTCATAAGCTGCATCGTAAGTCTCGTAAGTTTGCCTACGACTACTCTGAGCGCGAGAAATACTTGTTTACTGCTATGTGTACTGCTGCTGTTGCAGACCACAGTCTGGCATGGGATGTTACTGTTTGAATATTACACTTAATATGTGTCTCTGAATTATGATAATGTCTATTATGCACATACGCGGTATTCACAGTAACCCAACAAAAGTCCTCAGCAGACAAACTGCACATGCTATTAAAACCTTTCTCACACCACCAGAGCATCTCTGCTGCGATCCTCCCAGTGATTCCAAACACAATGCCACCTCTAAATTCAGTCGCATGACGGAATCACACTAGCTCGCCGCCTCCCTCCCCCCCCACCCCCCCCCCCCCCCACCCCGTTCTCAGACTGCGAATAAACACATCGAGACGGACGGTCTGTCCCCGTGTGTCTCATGCCCGTCCCAGCATTCAACTAAACAAGGAAGGATGTAAGCTGTTTTTGGCAAATAAACTCCTACATAGCTGCTCCCCTTTGTTCGCAGGGCTTCTGCGGAGGAGGGGAAATAGCTATCAGTCAGTGGTATCTTAAACTATATTGTACGGCTCCCGTCGGGGCTCTTGAATGGCTCATTGAGGCTTTAGACAGTGGCTTCGCCAGAGAAAGGGGGAAAGGTTGGAGAACAAAGTGGTGGCTCAGGGCTGGGGATGGGGGTCCCTGGGGGTGGCGGTGGGGGTGGCGGTTGGCGGCGGGCGGAGTAGAGTGGTATTCAAGTGTTTGTTAATGTGCGATAGGTCAGGGAGGTGAGTCCCCCGCAGCACAATCAACAAGGCTGACCCCTGATATACAGCTTCCTCTAAGGCTTCCGTTCTGTCTCCCTGTCTCACTCTGTGTGTGTGTGTGTGTGTGTGTGTGTGTGTGTGTGTGTGTGTGTGTGTGTGTGTGTGTGTGTGTGCGTGTGCGTGCGTGCGTGCGTGTCTCTGTCTCTCTCTATCTCTCTCTCATCTCTCCCCCTTTCAACGCACACACGCACACACACACATACACACACACACACACACACACACACACACACACGCACGCATGCAAGATGCAGATGAAGATTAAAGAGCTTGACCCTGTGAAGGTTGCTGGTTCAAATATGAATGAACACAAGTGTATTCAAATAAAACTCTTGTTTCCTGTGTGGGTATCTAAAACCTGGCCTCATCGTATACTCTCTCTTCCCTACTCCTCTGCTTTTTCCTCCACACTTGTCCCTTGTCCCCTTCGCCTCCCTCCTCTCTCCTTGCTCCTCCCTGCTCAGATGTCGGCGATGGAGAACATGACGGAGAAGCTGGAGAGCTTTGGCACTCTGAAACTGGACGCACCGCCCAACTCGCTGCAACACTCAGCCCACCCACTGTTCAACTTCCGCACGCCGCCCCCCTCCCTGTCGGACGCCATCCTTCGCAAGGGCAAGGAGCGCTATACCTGCAGGTATGTGACCCGTGCAGAAGGCCTACAGTATATTATTCTATACCTGTCCTGCAGGTATGTGACCCGTGCAGAAGGCCTACAGTATATTATTACTATACCTGCAGGTATGTGACCTGTGCAGAAGGCCTACAGTATATTATTAATATACCTGCAGGTATGTGACCTGTGCAGAAGGCCTACAGTATATTATTAATATACCTGCAGGTATGTGACCTGTGCAGAAGGCCTACAGTATATTATTACTATAGGAGCACTATACCTGCAGGTATGTGACCTGTGCAGAAGGCCTACAGTATGTGACCAGATTTGACTGAGAGACTGCCATCGCGCAAATTCCAGCTTTTCACCAGAGGAGAAAAACCTTTTTTAATTTTTTTTTCCCAAAATGAGTTTATAGCACAGGCAGACTCTTCACATACTAGAGCATGTCTGAAATAAGTGTCAGAGCTGAAATCGACATGTAAATATGAAATAAATGCTTAAACATGTAGCTAGGAGTAATGTTAGAGACCACAGAATTGAACCTTTCAAGCCTGTTTTCTCAACTCGCTGTTTCTCTGCAAGACATTACTCTATAAGCCATATCTCCTAAACTGGTGGGTCAAACTGAACAACCAATATGTCAATTTAAAGCTATGATTTCGTGCTTTCATATGACATGAAAAAACGAAAATTCAAAAAAATCCAATGGCAGTCCCTCAGTCAAATTTAGTCACGTATATTATTACTATACCTGCAGGTATGTGACCTGTGCAGAAGGCCTACAGTATATTATTACTATACCTGCAGGTATGTGCCCTGTGCAGAAGGCCTACAGTATATTATTACTATACCTGCAGGTATGTGACCTGTGCAGAAGGCCTACAGTATATTATTAATATACCTGCAGGTATGTGACCTGTGCAGAAGGCCTACAGTATATTATTACTATACCTGCAGGTATGTGACCTGTGCAGAAGGCCTACAGTATATTATTACTATACCTGCAGGTATGTGACCCGTGCAGAAGGCCTACAGTATATTATTCTGGCCATGTCACAATACAGTGGTTTTCAACCAGTGGTCTGGGGACCACCAGCCCTTGAGGGGGTTCCAGGTTGTCCCCTGCTAAATGATGGAGAGTTCGTAACCAATTGGACCCTTATTAGATCTTTAACTCTTGAGAGTTTCCGGGTCCATTTGGTTTCATTTTCTCTCAAGAATTATTGTTAAACATCTGCATTACTTAATTTTCAAGAAGTCTACACAATTTGATCAATATACCTGTTATCTCTCCTATGGTACCAACATCAATACATCATGGAATTGTGGAAAAACATTCTTCAGTTTTGGGTCTGAGAGGCTAAATGTCATCAAATGGTGGTCTGTGGCTCAATTACCGAATACATATGTGCCTTAAAAAGAAAAGGCTTGAAAACCACTGTCATAATAGGAAAACACATAGGCGAACATTCTGCGAAAATAGGAAAAACATTCGCAAACATAGAAGATCACACAACACGTTGCAAAGTGTTGTGAATCGAGTCATTGGGAATCCTGTCATCGGGCAAATCCTGATGACAGGGAAGTGAACGATCATGCTATTATTGCTATAGTTAGTAAAAAAAAAACTTTACAGATAGGACGTGACAGACATGCCTAGTAATTCATTTTCAATTAGAGGCGCAAGCAATTTGACAGGCGGATCAACAAGCGGGCATGCTCCAGTGAAACTTGGCGTAAATTGCACTAAGAGAGAGTAAAAATCTGTAACGGTCAAGGGAAACTTGTACAACTAATGAATACAAAAAATCTAAAGTAAGTGTAATCTATTGTGTTTTCTATCCCACTCACATCCCTCCATTCTCTTCTGTCCTCCATTGCAGGTACTGTGGGAAAATCTTCCCGCGCTCCGCTAACCTCACCAGACACCTGCGGACACACACAGGGGAGCAACCCTACAGGTAGGTCTCTTCTCTTCTCTTCTCTTCTCTTCTCTTCTCTTCTCTTCTCTTCTCTTCTCTTCTCTTCTCTTCTCTTCTCTTCTCTTCTCTTCTCTTCTCTTCTCTTCTCTTCTCTTCTCTTCTCTTCTCTTCTCTTCTCTTCTCTTCTCTTCTCAGGTTTGATCCACTTGATCTGCAACATGCACATCGTTTCTGCAGAATTATTTTATTTTATTTTCAGTCCTACTACTACCTAGCTGTAATTGTTGACTTTGATTGGGTGTAATTGCAAATGACAGGGGCAGTAAGGTAGGGGACGAGGAGATATTTAGTACAAGGAGATGTTTAGTGAGGCTTGAGGAATCCATCACATCCATCACAACGATGAAGACCTGGGCTCCCAGAAGGCTCAGCTCTATTGTTTGTTTACAGGCAAATTAAATGGATCTTGTCTGAATGAACCGAGGTGGGCTGTGCGCTCGTGTGTGTGTGTGTGTGTGTGTGTGTGTGTGTGTGTGTGTGTGTGTGTGTGTGTGTGTGTGTGTGTGTGTGTGTGTGTGTGTGTGTGTGTGTGTGTGTGTGTGTGTGTGTGTGTGTGTGTGTGTGTGTGTGTGTGTGTGTGCTTGTGCGGTGGCAGTAGCAACGCATGTGGTCATGAAATAGGCCCCTCTAGATGAGCGGAGTAATGTGGCGTTTAGAACCAAGAAGGGTAATTACTGTTTATACTGAGTGGAACAGGGGGCTCAGTTAGTGTATCTTTACCACATTTTCCAGCACGCACGCACGCACGCACGCACGCACGCACGCATGCAGACACAGACATGCACTTCATCTTTCTTTCTTGCTCATACCTCCAGTTTAATCCTCCTTCTCGTCTTGCGTTAGCTCCCGTCACATGTGCTTTCTCTTCTCGGGTCCACCATTCCCCTCTCCGCCACCCTAGCCTGAAGGAGACCTATATGCTTTCTATGGCATAGGCATCTCCCGGCAGGATCCGCCGGCAGAAACTAGACACACCTGCAGCAGATGAGCCTAATTAAGAGAGAGGAGTGTGTGTGCGTGTGTGCGTGCGTGTGAGTCAAGTGAATAAAGCTGCAGACCATCAGTAATTAGCAGATCGAGAGAGAAGTGTTTGCGCTACTGTATGCCACGATGGAATGGGTTCTCGCCCAGGCATTTTCTTTTCTTTTGAAAGGCATGCATGTGGTCTCGGAGGCTATACCGCCACCCTAACTCTGGGCTCTTTTCTGTCCCCGTGTCGGCAGGTGTAAATACTGTGACCGCTCGTTCAGCATCTCGTCTAACCTCCAGCGCCACGTCCGCAACATCCACAACAAGGAGAAGCCCTTCAAGTGTCACCTCTGCAACCGCTGCTTCGGTCAGCAGACCAATCTGGACCGCCACCTCAAGAAGCACGAGCACGAGAACATACCTGGTCAGTTCCTGGTCAGCAACACCTGCACCTCAGTCGGTGCCGCGCTATGAGCTTGTAGATCTGCGTTTTTTCTAAATCTAATTTCTGAAAAACGTATGTTGCTATCAGTGGTTCCAATGTGTTGTTCGCCGTGATGAAGTATAAATTGAACTATAGGCCTTAAAAGTATAACAGTGACATCCCTGCCTTGTGGACAGTGAGGCAGCAGCATCCCTTGACTCTCCCCACTGTCCTGTCTCATCAACACAGAAAGCCTAAATATAATAAGAGAAACAATAACAAAATCATTTTTGTTTTGTTTTTAATTATTATACTGCAACATTTTAGTTTTGCAGTGTGTTTGGTTTCACAGAGGAAGCCGATGGATATTACACAAGAGAATAGCCGATTGTGGATTTAATTTTCCTGTTCTGAAGTTTTCTGTCATTAATGCACTCAGAACTCCTCCTTCAGGGCCATAAGTAATATCACAGTCGCTGAAATAAAGGGGGGCAGAAATAGGAGAATCCTTTGAACGGAAAGTATTTCTTCTAGACCTAAAAATACAACCTAAATATGAAGTCTGAAATAAGGTACTTAACCCCTAACTGCCCCGTGGAGCCGCTCAGTGGCCAACAATAGTAAACTGTGGTTGGTCTGGAGAGAGCTCCCACATGGGAGTGTACGTACTGTAGCAGGGCGTTTCCAAAAGAACCAACATATGTGCAAACCTTCCCTGAATGGAGGTTGAAAAAGAACCGGGTGAAATCGTACGCTTTCATGCAAGTTTGTAGGGATTTATTTGACCAAGCGCTTTCCGTATGTTTTGGCCCCTGATACTAGTTCATTGTTATTGTGTTTAGATTTTGTCAGTCAACTAAATGAAGAAAAAGTAATGGTCTGCACCGACCTTTGCACTAGGCTACTAATATACTTTTACAGTAGTCTACCTGTACCCTAGTATACGCACTGTATACTGTATCATTATTTCCTATAGAGAGACGGTAATGGTAATATAATAATTTTGCTCTGTTTTCTGTTTGTTTTTATACATTAGCACAATACGTAATACGGGAATGGTATGGAGGGAAATTGACAGTCAACGCTATACACCAAAAAATATTTTAAAATCTGTATGTTGTACACTAGCCAGATCTTAATCAAAGAACAGTCAATATGGTCCACCATATTGCTATTTGAGAATTGTGTATAATAACCGTTATGCTTGATGTTACGCATGTCTGATAATCATCATACTAATAAAGTGTGTGTGTGTGTGTGTGTGTGTGTGTGTGTGTGTGTGTGTGTGTGTGTGTGTGTGTGTGTGTGTGTGTGTGTGTGTGTGTGTGTGTGTGTGTGTGTGTGTGTGTGTGTGTGTGTGTGTGTGTGTGTGTTTCTTTATCTGCCTGCGTTTCCCCACAGTGAGCCAACAGTCTGGGATGCTGTCCAACCTAGGAACCACCATCTCCTCGCCAAACTCGGAGCCAGAGCCAGACAATCACGCACTTTTGGACGAGAAGGAGGACTCGTACTTCTCAGAAATCCGTAACTTCATCTCCAACAGTGAGATGAACCAGGCCTCCAGCTCCACGGATAAGAGGTAGGGAATGCAGATCGAGACTAACACTGACACACTAGCACGCTGCCCTTTACGGTGTTCACACATATACACACCATTAACCTGTGCACCCACTCAAACACACATCACACAAACAACACACTCTTAACCACCAGTTTTGCCAAAAGTCGCTGATCTAAAGCGTAAGCTCACAAGGCGTTGGGTTGTACTTGTAACGCATTGTGAGCTTGTAGATCAGCTATTTTATAAGACATTTGGTATTGATGGAAACAAGCAGTCCATGTGCAGAGCCAACTCAGGCCCAGTTTACTAAGTCTAGAGCGCTGCCGCTTAAGTCAGTCAGTGGTTCCCAAAGTGGGGTCCGGGGACCCCTAGGGGTCCTTGAGGGAGTTCCAGGGGGTCCCCAGCTAAAATTAAAATTTGGGACCAAATGGACCCTTACAGGTCTGTAACTCTGAGAGTGTACAAATGGGTCCATTTGGTTCCATTTGTACACTCTGTGTTAAATTAACATTGATTTTACAATACATTCTATTACATTGGGGTCCCAGAAATATAAATGCCATTAGATGGGGTCCGTAGCCTACAATGCATGTAAAACTGGGGGTCCTTGAATGTTCTTTTATGGGGTCCTTGGCATATCTCTTCAAATTGGGGTCCACGGGCGAATTAGTATCAATTTGGGGGTCCTTGACATGAAAAAGTTTGGGAACCACTAAGTGATTAAGAAGACTAATTCATGCTTTGCCGCACGACAGCCTTGCTCCGGCCAGCAGCACAGTCGATCGAACAAGTATAAATGATTCAAAGTTTTGTGTCATATAGGTAGCAAAAGTGTTATCATGTTTTGTGTATGTAATGGCAACAAATAGCGAACAGTGCACTCTAGTGGTTGAATGTGTAACATGATATGGCAGAGAGTAGAGCCTCACATGTAGGATTACTAGATTATATAAATTCTACATTCTAGATTCTAAGGTGTTAACTGAAGAGAGCAACTCTCCTGGTCGTCATGGGAAATGGACTTGTTTTCAGCTACATTGGTCAAGCAACACTAAATCCAATGAGAAGTAATTTGCATAAAGCTATGGCTATGTATTGTGCTTTGTGGTATTTTAGAGCAAACAAACTCCATTCATGTTAATCAACATTAGAATAAACAGGCAAAAGTTTGAACTTGCAGTTGAAAATGCCAAGTCCGTCTGCTAAGAAGAACAACCTCATATTTGACAATTCAAACAGATTTTGTTAAAGCATGAGCAAGTGTGTGTGCGTACACACACACACACACACACACACACACACACACACACACACACACACACACACACACACACACACACACACACACACACACACACACACACACACACACACACACACACACACACACACACACACACACACACACACACACACAGATTTTACATTCAACTGGACCAGTATTTGATCATTATGTAGTTATTTGTACGGTGTTTTGAGTGAAATTTGAGGGGAAAAAAGTCAGGTCAGTATCATGTCAGTATCTTAGTCAGTATCATGCATGAATGGGTGCATGTGTGCATTCATTTAAGGGTCCCAATTTGGGGGGTTGAAAATATCCCTATACCCCAGCTAGGTATTATCTCTCTTTCCCTCTGTCTCTCCTTCTCTTTAGCTCCATCATTCTCTCTTTCTCGTGTCTGTCTTTCTTTTCCAGCCGTGCTCGATCCCTCAATTTGAATGCCTTCCTGGTAGTCTGTCCCGTCCTCCCCCTTCCCTGTCAGTCCACATAAAAGCCAGCAGGCCCAGTGGCAATTTAGCCCCTCTGCCATCTGGGATCAATATTGAGTCTCATCTACAACAAGCTGGCCTGACATTTTAATATCTGTAATTCAGAGTAAAGTGTTCTGTTTTCTGTCCTCCCACCAGACAGACCCATGTTCTTTCTGTCTCTGACTGACTGGAGTCGAATGCTTTGTGCAGACAGCCATCCATGAATGTCTATCTGCAATTGTGCGTGCGTGTCCAGCCTGGCAAAAAAAGGAGAAAAAAAAATCCCTCCTTAAGAATTCCCTCCTTTTCACAGTATCGAAGCCAGTCAAAATAAAAGTCCCTGGAAACCTATGTTTTCTCATGAGAGGCTTTTGTTTAAGCAGTTTCCAGGCGGGCAAAGGGTAGACGCTGACTTAGTGATTGCTCTTTGAGTGTACAAAAGGAAGAGTTTAGTGGAGTGTAGATGTATATTTTGTAATATAGTAAGTAAATATAAGTAAAGTAATAAGTAAATAACTAAATATAACAAACTTTTATGTGAATATGTAAACTGCATCACAATCAGAAAAAGCGAGGACTAGACTCAAGGTAATATGAGTAACTGCAAAATGGCTTAAGTTCTACAGTTCAATGGACCAGTGCTACGCAACTTTGGATAAAATGATTATACTGTTTTGCTACATGTTTCGATGACATATGTTACATATGTTTTGTTATCAATAAAGATATCAAAGTCAAATCACATGTATTAACCATTTAAAGTTAAACCCCTTATGCTTAGTTGACCGGTGTCCCCCAGGGCATTACACTAGAGACGCTCCTTTTTCCTTCCCATCAAATATCTACGCCAAAATTAGCTGATCTATACAAGCTTGCAACACAACTCAGCCGATCATTTTTGGTGGCTCTGTATGCATCGTGAGCTTGTAGGTTGGCTATATTCAGCAGATCTTCGCCCCCCAGGACAGGGGCGGCAGATCTACAAGCTCGTAGCGCGCCACTCGGTGGCGCGCTACGAGCTTGTAGATCTGCTATTTTTGAAAATCGTGAAAATCTTTTTTTTTATTTCGACGTCAGGCCTAAATGGGTTAAGGCCTGTCGGTTTTACAGTTAGAGTGACAGCAAGCATGCCAAATTAAACGTAATATTTTGGTATTTTTGGAAACCCCTACACTCTGCAATTATGAATTATTTACAGGAATTCAAAATCTCACAAACATGCATGGTTATTCGCAAAAAGAAAACGGTGGGGGGGGGGGATGGTGCAGTCATAGTTGGAACTGTTTCCACGTCTGTGGGTCTGAGCTGAATTGACTGGCTGCTGGGCCACTGAGGGGGGCCTCTGTCTCAGGTTGAGGCATTTCTCTAGGACAGTGTTCTCAAACTGGTGGGTCCACTTAATGATTTTAATATTGTTTTCTCCCTCTCAACAGCAAACTTACAATTTAAGGGCTTTTAAGACCTTTTTATTACCTCTATAATAAAATAAATAAAATATGACCATTACTGTGTAAAATGTTACCTATGAAGTATAGGGGGAAAAAAAACTGTAATAGCAGCGAGCCGTTGTGAGCATGTAGATCGGCTTTCACAATATGTGGAACCGAGTCAAAAGTGTAATGCCTCAACTCATACAATTCCATGCCTGTCAGGGTGGGCGGCGGGCGCTCCCCAGTTCAAATATGATTATGTTGGGGAGGGCGCTCCCCAGTTCAAATATGATTATGTTGGGGAGGGCCGTGGCCTGGAAAGTTTAAGAACCAGTTTCTCAACATCAGGTGCGGGGACCGCCAGGGGGTTCAAACGGATCATTATGGGTCTATAACTGGGAGAGTGTATACATTTATACCGCTTCCATTTTGTACACTCTAAGAGTTACAGACCCATAAAGGGTCCATTTGGACGTCTGGTGGTCCCCGCGGACCCCGGCGATCTCAAAGTGGGATCAAGGGGCTCTCATGGTTCCTTAAGGGGGTTCTAAATTGACCCTTTGACCCATTAGGGTCCATTTGGTTCCATTTGTAGGTAATCTAAAGGTTTGAGAAGCAGTGATCTAGGAGATTCATTGATGATGGAGCGCTTCCCCCAGTCAGTCGCCCCGTACCCCCCTTGCTGCCCAGACAGCTAACACAAACACCCTGCTGACGTGTTTAGGCTAAATGACAAAACCCAGGGCCCCCCTCATGTCAGAGTTACGCTCGTCTCTGCGTTCGCACACAGGCAAAATGTTCTTTCCTCTGCCAACTGGCTTGGCAATTTGATTTTGGGGTTGGGGGGGGGGCAGTGGGGGTATTTCATCTTCTAGATGGAAAGAGCAGAAGAAAAAGAAGAAGAGGGTGATTTGCACGCACGCACGCACGCACGCACGCACGCACGCACGCACGCACGCACGCACGCACGCACGCACGCACGCACGCACGCACGCCTAAATCTACCCCCTACACATTTCTACCCACCCACTATGTGTGTGACCCAATCCTGTCCCTGTACGCCCCTTCCCAAATGTAATCCTGTCTGGTTTGATAAATGTCCACTGTGTGATTTATAAAAAAGGAAAACAAAATGGACGGGGTAAATTTTGCCGTCCCAGAGGAAATGATATCATGAGCCATGACATCGTGGTCTGAGGGTCTGGATGGGGGGGAGAGGTGGGGGGTGGTTGGCTGGAAAATGTACAGACGTCAGGTCATAATCGTTGTGTGCTGATAGCCTGTTTGCAGATCAGCCATCTTCTTTCCTCGCTCACACGCATCCATTACAGTTTGAGTGAACCCTCCCTCCCTCTCTCTCTCTCTCTCTAAGCTAATTAGTCTTTTCTGTCTCATTTGAAAGGCTCTCCACAGTGACTGTCGGCACTCATTTGTTTGGCTGGACTGTGCAAGCCGAGTGACTTATCTTTGATACCAAAACTCTTGTACCATGAGTCATTTTGTACCAGCCTTGCTTGCCAAAACATTGCCTCTGGCTGGTGAAGCTGACTGTAGTCACTCACCTCTGACTGCCAATCATCACTACTGGTTTTTATGGGATTTACGTCCCTCTAACACGCGTAGAGAGTGTTAGAGGGGCAGGGGCTGAAATCCCGTAAGAGGGCACTTTTGGACAAAAATAGCAGATCTACAAGCTACAAGCTCTCAACACGTCACGCTGTGACGCGTTGAGAGCTTGTAGATCAGCTATTTTCGGGGCGCAACCCAGCACTCTTTAGCTAGTGGAGATGCAGTGTACGACATGGATTTCTAAACAAATTTGTTCAACACAAAATACTGTGTTCAAGTTCAGGAGAATTCTCTTGAATGCTGACTTCCGGTATGCCATGGAAAGGGGAGGAAGGCATTTGCATTTCTTTCACCATAGTAAATGCTGCATTTGTGGTCTGGAGAGGGCAGTTGTTTTCCAGACGGGTAAAAGGGCAGGGGCTCAAGCCCCCTTTGATGTCTATGTGTGCACGTCCCTGGGCATCAGGCTGCAGTATAGAACAAATTCTAGAGCCAGTGAGAGAGAGAGAGAGAGAGAGAGAGAGAGAGAGACATAGAAAAAGAGAGAGTGATATACAGTATAAACCCCTCCAAACGTAGACACTTTTTGACACTTTGCTCCCCGCCACCCTGCAGGTCAGACCAAGTGGACGAGGAGCATCCGCCCAGCCACAGCCTGTCCAACTCCAAGCTGGCGAGGCTCCAAGGGCTGGAGGAGGAGGAGGAGGAGGCGGAGGGCGACGACGAAGAGGAGGAGGAAGGCAGCCTGACGGAGAAGTCTCAGGACGAGGCGCCCGAGTCGCCGTCTCCGGTTACCATGACGACGGGAGCGTACGAAGAGGACGAGGAGGACGAGGAAGCGGAGGGGGCTCCGTTAGCGATGACCTACGAACACACGCGCAGGTATACACTAGGAGCTTTAAGGGCCTTTCAAACGTGAAGCCATTTAACGCGCCTATAGTTCGTTTTCAATGAGACCTGCGTTTTTGCATGCAGCACTGGGGAGCAAGCGTATTTACGTGAGCGCGGTCCCGTGAATTTGTTGCGCGCGTGCTCGCTTCGTGCACACGCCCGCGACTCACCAGACCTGGATTCTGTTTAGCTTTTTTTTTACACTTGCGTTGTTGCGCCCCTCTTGAGCAGACCTGTAGCAGACCTGTCGTTGATCCAGGTAACAACGCATGCGTTTTAGTCATAGTCTCTTGAATAGTTTTCACTTCGTTTTAGTCATATTTTAGTCCCCTGGAATGTGTTAGTGTTAGTCTAGTTTTAGTTGACTAAATATCATAAGATTTTAGTCGACTAAATCTACAGTTGATTTAGTAGACTGAAATGTATTTCGGCGGGCCTCGATGCCGTCGTTTTAGTTTTAGTCGACGAAATCAACACTGCGATGCAGTCACATGTACACCCACGATGTGATGAATAAGGATATGTCCCTCATCTCTTGTCACAGCATCATAGAGCGCAGAAGTCCTGACGTCACTCGCTCATCCCCTGGTTCATGGAAGTTTTTCTCTATAGAGAATAACATGGGGGTCATCTTAAAATCGTCTCATATAAGAATTTGTGGTCCAAAAATTGTCTCTGTATCGTTTACAACAGTCAGTCAGTCAGTCATATTTCATACAGCCTGTTTCTAGCGAAGATTTTACTAATTCAGCATCAGTAACAATAGCGTTTTCTCTCAGTCAGATTCAAACACAGTTCTTATATGAGGCTATTACAATGCAAATAAAAAGTACATGAACCTGTGGACTTAGCGCCCTCTACCGATATTGACATCAGACTTTGGTGCTCTATTACAGAACACATGTGTACGCTACAAGCATGCCCTTTAAATGCGCCCCTTTGCTTGACATAAATGGCATATTTTTGTTTGAAAATATCGTCATTTTTGTTAAACGACTTGTCGAAATGAGTCGTACGGCAAAGTATATATTTGCCTTTTACAGCAACCCCTCATGTTCTCGTCCTCGTTCAAACTAATCCCACTATTAAACACCAACAGCTGGCTTTTGGCATAGAGAAAGACAGATGAATAATTAAATGAATGTTAATACGCCACACAAGAAACACACATCAAGAAAGATTTGTTTTGTAACCATTCCATATACATAATAATTATTCCATTCCATCTTCTAATAGATGCTTTTAGAATACAAACATTAACACAGCTGGCTTGGACATCTAATGACTATCAGAGGAACAGCTGTTACTGAGCTAGGTAGCTAGCTTGCTAGCCTATGTTTACCACTACTTCCTATAGGGTAAACACGCTGACCAGATGTTGACAAGGGTTTTCACTGTGCCTCGAAGCAGCAGACTGTTGAAGCCGTCCATATTCCATAGATCTTTCATTTGTTGTGTCCAACAGAGTGTGTATTCTTGGGTCTGTCATCTGTCATACTTTGCCATAACCTAATGGTTTCAGTGGCAATGAAGATAACTAAAGCCCTAACCACACCAAAGGGTCGAGACGGTTCTAGCGTTGTCCCAGCGGTGTGATATGACCTGTTGCACGTTGACGGGCGTCGTCCCTAGTGACTCAACGCATGGAATTCAATGGCCCAAACCACACCAAATGGTCAAGACGGTTTTAGCGTTAACTCCTTGCAACCGTTTGGACCCAAGGAGTTGCATGGTGATCCTTTGGTGTGGTTAGGGCCTAAGACCGTCAGTCTAGTGACCATCACGTTTACGTTTTGTCATGAACTTGAGTTGAGTTGACAGTGCACGTTATCACAGAGTATTGTGAGTGAATTGTCCTTTCTCGAGGGACAATGAACATCTTGGTTTTGTGAGTGTCCTATGCCATGATGCGACCCATGCATGTAGAGCACGAATCGGATAGGTAGGTATAGGAGCACTGACTGTGTGAGCTCACTCACGGCTGCGTCTGTTTGCCATGAATTCACATCCCTGGTCCTGTCCGCTCCCTTGTCTAATCATGATGACGGGACACAAGTTGAGTTAATTTGAGGACAATCCCCTCCCCCCTTACCTGCCCGCTCAATCCTTCTTCTGGACATTCTCACCACACAGTGGTTTCTTAGATTGTATGCCTAGAGCCCGACCGATGCCACATGTAGTTTGCTTTTCAGTGCACAATCTTGAAATTCAAGTTTCTATTTCACAACATTTAACTTGTTATAGAAAATAAATATATGCAAATAGATATACTTCAATGAATGAAAACACAGCATAACATTTAACATTAATTATACAACGTTAATTAAAGTTGATACAAAGTTACAAGCACATAAAATACACAGAAACATCCCATCATGACGCATTGTGAGCTTGTACTGTACATCAACTTTCCAAAACGTTTTAAAAACGTTTCCGTTTTCCGAAAATCAGAACACGTCGGCACTCGGCTGCATATTTAATTGCCAATATCGAGTCAAATAATGGCCGATATGTCGGTCGGGCTCTACTGTACTTATGTCTACTCTGCTCCTCAACTGTTTGTCTTTCAAACTAAACTTTCCTCCTTCCTTTCTTGACCACCTCTCTTTCTTGGTACCAACACGGTCGATCGCTGTTAACTCTTTGCATCCTTTCCTTTCCAACAAACTTTCTTTTCCTACCCTCATCCATCCCTCTGTTTACCCTCCTGTGTCTGTGTCTGTCTGCCTATCCATCCTTCCGTCTATCCATCCATATATCCTCCATCTACCCCACATTGTATCCATACTGTACATCCATATATCCCCCAACCATCTACCCCACATTGGGTGTCCATATATCCCCATCTCCCCCACATTGGGTGTCCATATATCCCCATCTCCCCCACATTGGGTGTCTTATCTACCCATCCATATATCCCCATCTCCCCCACATTGGGTGTCTTATCTACCCATCCATATATCCCCATCTCCCCCACATTGGGTGTCTTATCTACCCATCCATATATCCCCATCTCCCCCACATTGGGTGTCTTATCTACCCATCCATATATCCCTATCTCCCCCACATTGGGTGTCTTATCTACCCATCCATATATCCCCATCTCCCCCACATTGGGTGTCTTATCTACCCATCCATATATCCCCATCTCCCCCACATTGGGTGTCTTATCTACCCATCCATATATCCCCATCTCCCCCACATTGGGTGTCTTATCTACCCATCCATATATCCCCATCTCCCCCACATTGGGTGTCTTATCTACCCATCCATATATCCCCATCTCCCCCACATTGGGTGTGCAGGTGTTTAGAGGAGGAGGGCTCTCTATTGGACCTGGAAGGCTTTCCCAAGAGCCTGGACGGCGTGCGTAAGGCCGCCGGTGACGAGCCGCCCTTTGACGTTAAAGACATGTTTAACACGTCGCTAGAGTCGGAGACATTGAAAGAGACATTGTACAGGCAGGCTAAAACCCAGGTACGTTGCCCTATATGGATGTTGACAAAACGGGAGAGGGGGAGAGGAAAGACGTGGGGTTTCCTCTATAGATAAGACGTAGGAGGTGAGGTGAAAATGGTTAGAGTATAAGAAATGTGGAGCTTCGGAATTTGGGATAAAATCGAAAACAAGGTCGGCATTTTTCGATTCTGTGGCCAAATGGAATCTGTTTTTGTCCTGTCCTGTCCATTACTTAACCAACAATCTAACGTACTGGGCCATGGCTCAATGGTCCAGGTACCTTGGCTGGTAATCCAGTCTGGCAGTGTGCCGCGGGTTCGACTCCCGATCCCGACGGCCTTTACTGCATGTCTTCCCCCCATCTCTCTCCCCATTTCCTGTCAGCCTACTGTCTGTCCCTCCATAAAAAATATAAAATAAAGGCAAAAGCCACAAAAAACATTTAACAATCTAACGTATTAACTCCTGCTATTCTATTCTATTAAACTTGTGATCAAGTTTCTCCAACCTGTTCATGCTGTTATCTCCACTATATATATATATATATATATATATATATATATATATATATATATATATATATAGGTTGAGATATATAGGTTGAGAACCACTTATCTACATGTGGAGGCCAATTCAGAGGTTGGTCTGGATTCAAGCAGTGTGCCTAAAATGAGATTCCCGCCGCCAGTAAACGGTTCTTCCTCTTGTCCTTCTCCCACAGGCTTATGCAATGATGCTGTCTCTGTCAGAGAACAACCCTTTGCACGCGCCCTCCCAAAACTCTCTGGACGCTTGGCTGAGCATGGGAGGCGGACCGTCTGAGACGAGCAGCTTTCACCCACTCAACCACATCTAGAAGACGAGACACAGAGAGAGAGAGAGAGAGGGAGCGAGAGGGAGAGGAGAGTGGGGTTGGGGGGGAGGAACTGGAGCAATAGTATCACAATGGATAGAAAACAAGTGATTGAAAAATGGTTAGACCAGAGTAGTGTGTGTATGTGTGTGTGTGTGTGTGTGCGGGTGTGTGCACGTGCGTGCGTGCGTGCGTGCGTGCGTGCGTGCGTGCACACGTGTGAGTGTGCGGGAGTGTGAGAGAGAGAGAGCGTGAGAGATTGAACTAAATAATCATCCCTTGATGAGGGGTCTTGTAAGCAGAGACAAAGACTCTGACATAGAGGAAGCACTGCTCAGCCCCTGTTGATGTGAAGGACACGATGAATGCTTATCCACTGCATAGAAACTCCACAATTCTCCCATCCCTCCCCAGTCCCCACTGGGTCCACTGAAAGCCCCACGGCGACCCTGAGTATGGCTCTCACAAAGATGCTGAACGATTTTCATATCTCAATGACGTCTATGGACACAAAGAGCACTGCGGAATTGAACACTGCAATGGCACTGCATGGCCACAGGGTGGTGGCATTTCAACAAGAGCAACTGGCAGGAACATAGGCGTGCACTATGGCATCCAGGTTTTGTTTTTTATACCCTCTTGTGACTCACACGCACGCACACGCACGCACACACACGCACGCACGCACACACACCGATCATGGCCCACACATGTACTGTTATTCCACTTTGAACTAAAAGTTACCGAATCAACGATAGCACCATAATTGACAGAATGTTACTGGATTTAGGAAATTTGTCCCAATAGATTTTTTTTTAGCTTATTGTGTTGAATGATTACACAGAAAGTGACACTACAACATTTAGAATGTGCAACCAGTGATTTTGATTCATTACCCAGCCAGGACACTAGCCATTTTTATTAACCCTCTTTAATCATGCTGAAAATTACATTAAAATCATACTCAACAAGAGGAAAGTATTTATTTTTTTCTCTCTCCTCTCCTTAGATGTTCAATTCATTTCATTTGTTAATTTTATTTACTTTTTTTCCCTCTTAGATAACAGTATTGTTTCTTTGTAGGCACCTCAGTGCTAAAATGTTAATATAATTATTTTAGAGAAGGACCAAAATTGTATGATATTGTTGTATGATGTACAAAATAACCTAGATGTTCATAGCAAGAGTGGTATGTGCCAAATAACCCATAGAAAACGTTTTGTTCTCTGACAATCATCTCTTCTAAGGGGCTTGCATTTTCTGTCATAGTTCATGTTTGGTTGCTATCTTCACACTCTGACATATTTGATTTTTGAGAGTGTTGTGTATTCTATTTATTTTTTGGTTGGTTGTTCACAATTATGAATCGGAAAAATGAGAACTAAGTGTCGTATTGTCCCTCATGTTTCTCGTCGCCGACGGAGCGAGCACCTATTGGAAATTTTGGAACGTGAGTGAGATTCAGAATCTCTTGTTCTGATGCGTTTTAGTGTGCCAAAATGGAAAAGAATCCATGAACTCATCTGCTATTATTTATAGTGAAAAGGTTAGCTTGTTTTAGATCCTTGTTTCTGCATCCTTACCAGACGTTGGTATGTCCTGTTTCAAGTTCAACCATTTCAACCCAGTATGCTGAATGTTTTTCTTCAAAGGTTGAAGTCTCACACAGTGGCAATTTTGGGCAACCGTCTCCATGAATGTCAGGAAAGGGCATTATAATGTCACCCTTACACAATTCTTTTGAAATCCAGTCGTAAACAGTCCCTGTTTTTTCCATGGGGTTAGGGTTAGGGCTATCATTACTGGTAATTTAAATAATCACACAATTTAGACTATATCAATGTCAGATCCTAACTCAGTCACAATTTGATGGGGTACAAGTAGTTGCATAATGGAGTAAAATAATCACTGGTCCAGAAGACAAATTATTATAACAAATTCAGCACACACACACACACACACACACACACACACACATACAAATGTACCAGAATGTATATAGTATCATTGCTGGTGTTAATGGTTATACCTTAACTGTCCTCCTAACACATGTAAAACATGTTTCGTTACAGATGTGTGGTTCTGAATTTGCGGAGAAAGGGAATAGTCCTCCTTAATCTGAATTCTAATTATCTGGCTTCCCGAATCTTCACATTATAGGTCACACAGAGAACGTAGTCCGTAATGGCGGTCAACAAGGTGGATAATGCCACTTACGGAAGGGCATGAGGCATTTACTGTAGATATCTGTAGATAACTGTAGGAGACAGGAGGGAGGGTGAGCTTTGTTGATCATTCTTACCTTGATCTTCCTGTCATGATAGGACTATAGAAAATATAGGCCTGATGCTGTACTTTTCAAAATAGCACTTAAACCACATGGGTCCAAGCCATACATTGATCAAGGCTTTGGTCTCTAGAACTGAGAACATACAGTCAGAGTTGTTCTTTCTATTTTTTGTTTGTTTGTTTGTTTGTTTGCTCTTTTTTTTCACTCGTCAAAACCTGTTTCTCTTTGAGTACGTGGACAACCCACGCTCAAAACGGGAGGAAAATAATAAACAAACGAGAAATCCGATACTGAAGCACTGTAATTTTTCTTTCATAATAGCCAGTGATAGTTTGATGCTAAGACTGCTGCATCGTCTCACTATTTTTAAAGGCCGAGGTTTGGGATGTTCCTTTTTTTTTAACACTAGCTACTGAATGAGGTTTCATTCATAGTTAACACATTCTTGTACCACACCTGGTTATATAATGCAAATACCTTGGTTACTACATTTTTTGGGGTTGACTATATATATAATGTTTGTCATGTACTACTGTAATAAATACGCGCTGTGTAAAGCAAAGCCAACTTTGGAAAGTATTCTGGCAAATGATCACTGAAACATGGTTCAGCATAGTAGAACATGGTTGCTGTCCCCCTGCCCATCCCCCCCACTGTTACAGGATAAAGTAAAAAAAATAATAAGAAAATCTATATATACATATTGTTTCTTTTTAATTGTATAGTATTTTAAGGATTATAATTAAAAAAAACGGCATTGGTGCATTTGTCTGAAGAAGAAAACAAAATCATTGAAAAAAAATGGGTTTAAATGGATGGTGCTTGTTTCGTTTGAGTTGTAATATCGCCTCTGTTATGTTTATTGAAAACAGGAAAAAAAATGTGCATGATGTGTTTAGCGGTCATAATAATGATGTCCATTTGTGAAATGTGTATCAAATAAAACAAAAAAAGAATAAAATAAATCCGTAGATGCACTTATTGTACATGTGGTTTAGGTTTTAGTAGGTTTGACTTCAAAGTTCTTGACTGCCTTACGAATGTACCGGGCAGATGGCTCTGAAACACATAGAAGAGAGACAGACTGGTGGGACAAGAAATAATTTAAAAAATACAAATAAAAAAAGGATTGTAGAATAATATTGAACAATTCTTAAATTGCAGTTCTTTTGATGCTTGTGATTATTGAAGATGTACTTTAGAGAAATTTCATTGAAAAAAAATGACTCCGATGTTAATTCTGTAGAATAGAAATGTATACCAAATGTAATCTTTCCAATGCTATGAAGAATTTATACATGAAATTGATATGCAATAAAAACCTGTGTGCTTTTTAAATCAAATGTCCACCGTGTATCTGTGAACTGAGACCAAAAGTGTTTTCAAAGAAGCCTTTTTGACAAAGAGAAAATAATCACGAAAGAATTACAGTATTTCTCAGTAGTTGCAATCTTAGTACCTGTACCAAAACTATACGATCTTATTTTATCTAACAGGAAAAAGTAAAGTTAGAAGCATGCATTGATGGGACGTGACGTATGGGGATTATCATTTTATACAGTGTACAGTAACAGTTTTTTTTAGTGCTTGACTGCAGTGGTTTCCTATGGAGACGATTATGGAAAATGGCTTCAACACTTTGGTCGGGCAGAAGTAGACCTGTTTGCCATGCACGGACGGGAATACTCACTTTCCTCTGTGGTCGTCAATGAATGGACCACCAGGACCACTGGGGGTAGATGCACTGAGCCTTTCTTGGCCTCAGCAGAGGCTGTATGCTTTTTCCCCACTTCCTCTCCTGCCGGCTTTCCTCAGGATGGTGAGGTTGCTGCGCGCCCAGGAACTATTGGTGGCACTGAATTGGCCACAGAAACCATGGATGGGAGAGATCTACGAAATGCTGGAGGGCCAGCCATGGTGTCTTCCAGTCAGACGGGACTTGCTGTCCCAGGCACATGGCAGGATATGACACCCGAAGCCTCAGATGATGAGGCTTCATGTTTGTATCGTTCTCAGTTAAATATGGGCACCCGTGGGTTGTGCTCCAGAATGTTTGTTTCCTGTGATTGGAACAGTTTATTGGAATTAACCTGGAGAATGTTTTGACAATACAATGCTAGAACTCAGTTGGTTGTGTTCTGCTGTATTACTGTGATGAGTTTTAGTCCTTATGTATGGCTTTTTTGACCTGTAGGCCTATAGGTTTGGCCACTTACTCTCCTCGTGACTAATTTGGTATACTGTTCATGTTGTCACATGGGTACAGGTTCACTTGAATTGAAATAAAACGTAGGTTTACATATGTAAACCCGGTTTTATGAATGAAAAGTGAACCATTGAGAATGCATTGGGCGTTTAAGTTAAATAACTAATTTCAATGATTCCTTTTCAGGCAAACATGTCCACCGTAAGATTAACCTAAATAGGCTAGAATGGGGTTGCTAGGTGGAAGTATGTAGGTTTAGTAGCATGCCAAAGTTTGTGCTATTGCCATAGAGAATGCATTGGGCGTTTAAGTTAAATAACTCAGAAACTACAAAACATTTCAAAGTAAAAAGTTCCAGCATGTGTCTCCACAGTAAGCTGAATAATACAAAGTGTGAATGGAGTTTCTAGGTGAAAGTGCTTTTTTGACGTGCCAATGTCTGCCATTGAGCCCCATTGTAAATTTCTCAAATTTGAAAGCACTATATTTCTAAAACTATATGAAACATTTCAATTTTTTCTTTTCAGGCAAACATGTCCACCGTAAGATGAACCTAAATAGGCTAGAATGGGTTTGCTAGGTGGAAGTACGTAGGTTTAGTAGCATGCCAAAGTTTGTGCTATTGCCATAGAGAATGCATTGGGCGTTTAAGTTAAATAACTCAGAAACTACAAAACATTTCAAAGTAAAAAGTTCCAGCATGTGTCTCCACAGTAAGCTGAATAATAAAAAGTGTGAATGGAGTTTCTAGGTGAAAGTGCTTTTTTGACGTGCCAATGTCTGCCATTGAGCCCCATTGTAAATTTCTCAAATTTGAAAGCACTATATTTCTAAAACTATGAAACATTTCAAAGATTCCTTTTCAGGCAAACATGTCCACCATAAGAAGAACCCAAGTAGGCTAGAATGGGGCTGCTAGGTATAAGTATGTAGGACTAGTAGCATGCCAAAGTTTGTGCTATTGCCATTGAGAATGCGTTGGGTGTTTAAGTTAAATAACTCAGAAACTACAAAAAGATTAAAAGTAAAAAGTTCCAGCATGTGTCTCCACAGTAAGCTGAATAATACAAAGTGTGAATGGAGTTTCTCGGTGAAAGTGCTTTTTTGACGTGACAATGTCTGCCATTGAGCCCCATTGTAAATTTCTCAAATTTGAAAGCACTATATTTCTAAAACTATGAAACATTTCAAAGATTCCTTTTCAGGCAAACATGTACACCGTAAGATGAACCTAAATAGGCTAGAATGGGGTTGCTAGGTGGAAGTATGTAGGTTTAGTAGCATGCCAAAGTTTGTGCTATTGCCATAGAGAATGCATTGGGCGTTTAAGTTAAATAACTCAGAAACTACAAAACATTTCAAAGTAAAAAGTTCCAGCATGTGTCTCCACAGTAAGCTGAATAATACAAAGTGTGAATGGAGTTTCTAGGTGAAAGTGCTTTTTTGACATGCCAATGTCTGCCATTGAGCCCCATTGTACATTTCTCAAATTTGAAAGCACTATATTTCTAAAACTATGAAACATTTCAAAGATTCCTTTTCAGGCAAACATGTCCACCATAAGAAGAACCCAAGTAGGCTAGAATGGGGCTGCTAGGTATAAGTATGTAGGACTAGTAGCATGCCAAAGTTTGTGCTATTGCCATTGAGAATGCGTTGGGTGTTTAAGTTAAATAACTCAGAAACTACAAAAAGATTAAAAGTAAAAAGTTCCAGCATGTGTCTCCACAGTAAGCTGAATAATACAAAGTGTGAATGGAGTTTCTCGGTGAAAGTGCTTTTTTGACGTGACAATGTCTGCCATTGAGCCCCATTGTAAATTTCTAAAATTTGAAAGCACTATATTTCTAAAACTATGAAACATTTCAAAGATTCCTTTTCAGGCAAACATGTCCACCGTAAGATGAACCTAAATAGGCTAGAATGGGGTTGCTAGGTGGAAGTATGTAGGTTTAGTAGCATGCCAAAGTTTGTGCTATTGCCATTGAGAATGCGTTGGGTGTTTAAGTTAAATAACTCAGAAACTACAAAAAGATTAAAAGTAAAAAGTTCCAGCATGTGTCTCCACAGTAAGCTGAATAATACAAAGTGTGAATGGAGTTTCTAGGTGAAAGTGCTTTTTTGACGTGCCAATGTCTGCGATTGAGCCCCATTGTAAATTTCTCAAATTTGAAAGCACTATATTTCTAAAACTATATGAAACATTTCAAAGATTCCTTTTCAGGCAAACATGTCCACCGTAAGATGAACCTAAATAGGCTAGAATGGGTTTGCTAGGTGGAAGTACGTAGGTTTAGTAGCATGCCAAAGTGTGTGCTATTGCCATAGAGAATGCATTGGGCGTTTAAGTTAAATAACTCAGAAACTACAAAACATTTCAAAGTAAAAAGTTCCAGCATGTGTCTCCACAGTAAGCTGAATAATAAAAAGTGTGAATGGAGTTTCTAGGTGAAAGTGCTTTTTTGACGTGCCAATGTCTGCCATTGAGCCCCATTTTAAATTTCTCAAATTTGAAAGCACTATATTTCTAAAACTATGAAACATTTCAAAGATTCCTTTTCAGGCAAACATGTCCACCGTAAGATGAACCTAAGTAGGCTAGAATGGGGTTGCTAGGTGTAAGTATATAGGTTTAGTAGCATGCCAAAGTGTGTTCTATTGCCATAGAGAATGCATTGGGCGTTTAAGTTAAATAACTCAGAAACTACAAAACATTTCAAAGTAAAAAGTTCCAGCATGTGTCTCCACAGTAAGCTGAATAATAAAAAGTGTGAATGGAGTTTCTAGGTGAAAGTGCTTTTTTGACGTGCCAATGTCTGCCATTGAGCCCCATTGTAAATTTCTCAAATTTGAAAGCACTATATTTCTAAAACTATGAAACATTTCAAAGATTCCTTTTCAGGCAAACATGTCCACCGTAAGATGAACCTAAGTAGGCTAGAATGGGGTTGCTAGGTGTAAGTATATAGGTTTAGTAGCATGCCAAAGTGTGTTCTATTGCCATAGAGAATGCATTGGGCGTTTAAGTTAAATAACTCAGAAACTACAAAACATTTCAAAGTAAAAAGTTCCAGCATGTGTCTCCACAGTAAGCTGAATAATAAAAAGTGTGAATGGAGTTTCTAGGTGAAAGTGCTTTTTTGACGTGCCAATGTCTGCCATTGAGCCCCATTGTAAATTTCTCAAATTTGAAAGCACTATATTTCTAAAACTATGAAACATTTCAAAGATTCCTTTTCAGGCAAACATGTCCACCGTAAGATGAACCTAAGTAGGCTAGAATGGGGTTGCTAGGTGTAAGTATGTAGGTTTAGTAGCATGCCAAAGTTTGTTCTATTGCCATAGAGAATGCATTGGGCGTTTAAGTTAAATAACTCAGAAACTACAAAACATTTCAAAGTAAAAAGTTCCGGCATGTGTCTCCACAGTAAGCTGAATAATAAAAAGTGTGAGTGGAGTTTCTAGATGAAAGTGCTTTTTTGACGTGCCAATGTCTGCCATTGAGCCCCATTGTACATTTCTCAAATTTGAAAGCACTATATTTCTAAAACTATGAAACATTTCAAAGATTCCTTTTCAGGCAAACATGTCCACCGTAAGATGAACCTAAATAGGCTAGAACTGGGTTGCTAGATGGAAGTATGTAGGTTTAGTAGCATGCCAAAGTTTGTGCTATTGCCATAGAGAATGCATTGGGCGTTTAAGTTAAATAACTCAGAAACTACAAAACATTTCAAAGTAAAAAGTTCCAGCATGTGTCTCCACAGTAAGCTGAATAATAAAAAGTGTGAATGGAGTTTCTAGGTGAAAGTGATTTTTTGACGTGCCAATGTCTGCCATTGAGCCCCATTGTAAATTTCTCAAATTTGAAAGCACTATATTTCTAAAACTATGAAACATTTCAAAGATTTCTTTTCAGGCAAACATGTCCACCGTAAGATGAACCCAAGTAGGCTAGAATGGGGCTGCTAGGTATAAGTATGTAGGACTAGTAGCATGCCAAAGTTTGTGCTATTGCCATTGAGAATGCATTGGGTGTTTAAGTTAAATAACTCAGAAACTACAAAAAAATTTAAAGGAAAAAGTTCCAGCATGTGTCTCCACAGTAAGCTGAATAATACAAAGTGTGAATGGAGTTTCTCGGTGAAAGTGCTTTTTTGACGTGACAATGTCTGCCATTGAGCCCCATTGTAAATTTCTCAAATTTGAAAGCACTATATTTCTAAAACTATGAAACATTTCAAAGATTCCTTTTCAGGCAAACATGTCCACCGTAAGATGAACCTAAATAGGCTAGAATGGGGTTGCTAGGTGGAAGTATGTAGGTTTAGTAGCATGCCAAAGTTTGTGCTATTGCCATAGAGAATGCATTGGGCGTTTAAGTTAAATAACTCAGAAACTACAAAACATTTCAAAGTAAAAAGTTCCAGCATGTGTCTCCACAGTAAGCTGAATAATAAAAAGTGTGAATGGAGTTTCTAGGTGAAAGTGCTTTTTTGACGTGCCAATGTCTGCCATTGAGCCCCATTGTAAATTTCTCAAATTTGAAAGCACTATATTTCTAAAACTATGAAACATTTCAAAGATTCCTTTTCAGGCAAACATGTCCACCATAAGAAGAACCCAAGTAGGCTAGAATGGGGCTGCTAGGTATAAGTATGTAGGACTAGTAGCATGCCAAAGTTTGTGCTATTGCCATTGAGAATGCGTTGGGTGTTTAAGTTAAATAACTCAGAAACTACAAAAAGATTAAAAGTAAAAAGTTCCAGCATGTGTCTCCACAGTAAGCTGAATAATACAAAGTGTGAATGGAGTTTCTAGGTGAAAGTGCTTTTTTGACGTGCCAATGTCTGCCATTGAGCCCCATTGTAAATTTCTCAAATTTGAAAGCACTATATTTCTAAAACTATGAAACATTTCAAAGATTCCTTTTCAGGCAAACATGTCCACCATAGGAAGAACCCAAGTAGGCTAGAATGGGGCTGCTAGGTATAAGTATGTAGGACTAGTAGCATGCCAAAGTTTGTGCTATTGCCATTGAGAATGCGTTGGGTGTTTAAGTTAAATAACTCAAACTACAAAAAGATTAAAAGTAAAAAGTTCCAGCATGTGTCTCCACAGTAAGCTGAATAATACAAAGTGTGAATGGAGTTTCTCGGTGAAAGTGCTTTTTTGACGTGCCAATGTCTGCCATTGAGCCCCATTGTAAATTTCTCAAATTTGAAAGCACTATATTTCTAAAACTATATGAAACATTTCAAAGATTCCTTTTCAGGCAAACATGTCCACCGTAAGATGAACCTAAATAGGCTAGAATGGGTTTGCTAGGTGGAAGTACGTAGGTTTAGTAGCATGCCAAAGTTTGTGCTATTGCCATAGAGAATGCATTGGGCGTTTAAGTTAAATAACTCAGAAACTACAAAACATTTCAAAGTAAAAAGTTCCAGCATGTGTCTACTCTCCACAGTAAGCTGAATAATAAAAAGTGTGAATGGAGTTTCTAGGTGAAAGTGCTTTTTTGACGTGCCAATGTCTGCCATTGAGCCCCATTGTAAATTTCTCAAATTTGAAAGCATTATATTTCTAAAACTATGAAACATTTCAAAGATTCCTTTTCAGGCAAACATGTCCACCATAAGAAGAACCCAAGTAGGCTAGAATGGGGCTGCTAGGTATAAGTTTGTAGGACTAGTAGCATGCCAAAGTTTGTGCTATTGCCATTGAGAATACGTTGGGTGTTTAAGTTAAATAACTCAGAAACTACAAAAAGATTAAAAGTAAAAAGTTCCAGCATGTGTCTCCACAGTAAGCTGAATAATACAAAGTGTGAATGGAGTTTCTCGGTGAAAGTGCTTTTTTGACGTGCCTTTGTCTGCCATTGAGCCCCATTGTAAATTTCTCAAATTTGAAAGCACTATATTTCTAAAACTATGAAACATTTCAAAGATTCCTTTTCAGGCAAACATGTCCACCGTAAGATGAACCTAAATAGGCTAGAATGGGGTTGCTAGGTGGAAGTATGTAGGTTTAGTAGCATGCCAAAGTTTGTGCTATTGCCATAGAGAATGCATTGGGCGTTTAAGTTAAATAACTCAGAAACTACAAAACATTTCAAAGTAAAAAGTTCCAGCATGTGTCTCCACAGTAAGCTGAATAATAAAAAGTGTGAATGGAGTTTCTAGGTGAAAGTGCTTTTTTGACGTGCCAATGTCTGCCATTGAGCCCCATTGTAAATTTCTCAAATTTGAAAGCACTATATTTCTAAAACTATGAAACATTTCAAAGATTCCTTTTCAGGCAAACATGTCCACCATAAGAAGAACCCAAGTAGGCTAGAATGGGGCTGCTAGGTATAAGTATGTAGGACTAGTAGCATGCCAAAGTTTGTGCTATTGCCATTGAGAATGCGTTGGGTGTTTAAGTTAAATAACTCAGAAACTACAAAAAGATTAAAAGTAAAAAGTTCCAGCATGTGTCTCCACAGTAAGCTGAATAATACAAAGTGTGAATGGAGTTTCTAGGTGAAAGTGCTTTTTTGACGTGCCAATGTCTGCCATTGAGCCCCATTGTAAATTTCTCAAATTTGAAAGCACTATATTTCTAAAACTATGAAACATTTCAAAGATTCCTTTTCAGGCAAACATGTCCACCATAGGAAGAACCCAAGTAGGCTAGAATGGGGCTGCTAGGTATAAGTATGTAGGACTAGTAGCATGCCAAAGTTTGTGCTATTGCCATTGAGAATGCGTTGGGTGTTTAAGTTAAATAACTCAGAAACTACAAAAAGATTAAAAGTAAAAAGTTCCAGCATGTGTCTCCACAGTAAGCTGAATAATACAAAGTGTGAATGGAGTTTCTCGGTGAAAGTGCTTTTTTGACGTGCCAATGTCTGCCATTGAGCCCCATTGTAAATTTCTCAAATTTGAAAGCACTATATTTCTAAAACTATATGAAACATTTCAAAGATTCCTTTTCAGGCAAACATGTCCACCGTAAGATGAACCTAAATAGGCTAGAATGGGTTTGCTAGGTGGAAGTACGTAGGTTTAGTAGCATGCCAAAGTTTGTGCTATTGCCATAGAGAATGCATTGGGCGTTTAAGTTAAATAACTCAGAAACTACAAAACATTTCAAAGTAAAAAGTTCCAGCATGTGTCTACTCTCCACAGTAAGCTGAATAATAAAAAGTGTGAATGGAGTTTCTAGGTGAAAGTGCTTTTTTGACGTGCCAATGTCTGCCATTGAGCCCCATTGTAAATTTCTCAAATTTGAAAGCATTATATTTCTAAAACTATGAAACATTTCAAAGATTCCTTTTCAGGCAAACATGTCCACCATAAGAAGAACCCAAGTAGGCTAGAATGGGGCTGCTAGGTATAAGTTTGTAGGACTAGTAGCATGCCAAAGTTTGTGCTATTGCCATTGAGAATACGTTGGGTGTTTAAGTTAAATAACTCAGAAACTACAAAAAGATTAAAAGTAAAAAGTTCCAGCATGTGTCTCCACAGTAAGCTGAATAATACAAAGTGTGAATGGAGTTTCTCGGTGAAAGTGCTTTTTTGACGTGCCTTTGTCTGCCATTGAGCCCCATTGTAAATTTCTCAAATTTGAAAGCACTATATTTCTAAAACTATATGAAACATTTCAAAGATTCCTTTTCAGGCAAACATGTCCACCGTAAGATGAACCTAAATAGGCTAGAATGGGTTTGCTAGGTGGAAGTACGTAGGTTTAGTAGCATGCCAAAGTTTGTGCTATTGCCATAGAGAATGCATTGGGCGTTTAAGTTAAATAACTCAGAAACTACAAAACATTTCAAAGTAAAAAGTTCCAGCATGTGTCTCCACAGTAAGCTGAATAATAAAAAGTGTGAATGGAGTTTCTAGGTGAAAGTGCTTTTTTGACGTGCCAATGTCTGCCATTGAGCCCCATTGTAAATTTCTCAAATTTGAAAGCACTATATTTCTAAAACTATGAAACATTTCAAAGATTCCTTTTCAGGCAAACATGTCCACCATAAGAAGAACCCAAGTAGGCTAGAATGGGGCTGCTAGGTATAAGTATGTAGGACTAGTAGCATGCCAAAGTTTGTGCTATTGCCATAGAGAATGCATTGGGCGTTTAAGTTAAATAACTCAGAAACTACAAAACATTTCAAAGTAAAAAGTTCCAGCATGTGTCTCCACAGTAAGCTGAATAATAAAAAGTGTGAATGGAGTTTCTAGGTGAAAGTGCTTTTTTGACGTGCCAATGTCTGCCATTGAGCCCCATTGTAAATTTCTCAAATTTGAAAGCATTATATTTCTAAAACTATGAAACATTTCAAAGATTCCTTTTCAGGCAAACATGTCCACCATAAGAAGAACCCAAGTAGGCTAGAATGGGGCTGCTAGGTATAAGTATGTAGGACTAGTAGCATGCCAAAGTTTGTGCTATTGCCATTGAGAATGCGTTGGGTGTTTAAGTTAAATAACTCAGAAACTACAAAACATTTCAAAGTAAAAAGTTCCAGCATGTGTCTCCACAGTAAGCTGAATAATAAAAAGTGTGAGTGGAGTTTCTAGGTGAAAGTGCTTTTTTGACGTGCCAATGTCTGCCATTGAGCCCCATTGTAATTTTCTCAAATTTGAAAGCACTATATTTCTAAAACTATGAAACATTTCAAAGATTCCTTTTCAGGCAAACATGTCCACCATAAGATGAACCTAAGTAGGCTAGAATGGGGCTGCTAGATATAAGTATGCAGGACTAGTAGCATGCCAAAGTTTGTGCTATTGCCATTGAGAATGGTTTAGGCCACTGGGAACTACTTGATATTCCCCCAAACAGGAGCAGCACTCCCAGCACAGGACTCGGCCAGTCAATTAATACCTTTGCAACCGCGATATTTATGGTAAGCATTTCATACAGCTTTATGTCCAAAAATCCGAACCAACCCTTTAATGTGCTATTACACTATTACACTTATTGCACTTATTACACTATTACACTTATCACACTATTACACATATTCCACTATTCCACTTATTACACTATTACACTATTACCTTATTACACTATTACCTTATTACACTATTACCTTATTACACTATTACCTTATTACCTTATTACACTATTACACTATTACCTTATTACCTTATTACACTATTACCTTATTACCTTATTACACTATTACCTTATTACACTATTACACTATTACCTTATTACACTATTACCTTATTACACTATTACACTATTACCTTATTACACTATAGAGGGTATGCGTGTGACATCATCATCAAACCAGGAAGTTATGCAGGAACGCCTACTGAGTGGCAAAACACTACTTTCTGGCCTTGACAGCCCATACATCCACACAGAAAAGTCTTATCTGATTGCATTAAACAACATTAAACAATGTTAAACTCACTTTGCCTGTTGCTTTGCCACTCGATTTGCCACTCGATGTGCCATTCACTTTAAGCATGCGCATACTCTCTATTACACTATGACCTTATTACACTATTACACTATTACCTTATTACCTTATTACACTATTACCTTATTACCTTATTACCTTATTACACTATTACCTTATTACACTATTACCTTATTACCCTATTACCTTATTACCCTATTACCTTATTACACTATTACCTTATTACCCTATTTCATTATTTCACTATATTTCATTACTATATTTTAAAAAAAAAGGCTCCATAAAAAATATACCCACCCTGACAAAATGTCTTTTTTCACACCCCTTTCTTTTTTTTTTACCACCTAAAAAGGAATCTACCCTACCTGAGACAGTGACGCAGAGACAGTGACGCAGAGAGAGTGACGCAGAGACAGTGACGCAGAGAGAGTGACGCAGAGACAGTGACGCAGAGACAGTGACGCAGAGAGAGTGACGCAGAGAGAGTGACGCAGAGAGAGTGACGCAGAGACAGTGATGCAGAGACAGTGACGCAGAGAGTGACGCAGAGACAGTGACGCAGAGACAGTGACGCAGAGAGAGTGACGCAGAGACAGTGACGCAGAGAGAGTGACGCAGAGACAGTGACGCAGAGAGAGTGACGCAGAGACAGTGACGCAGAGATAGTGATGCAGAGACAGTGACGCAGAGACAGTGACGCAGAGACAGTGACGCAGAGACAGTGACGCAGAGACAGTGACGCAGAGAGAGTGACGCAAAGAAAGAGAGACGGCATACTATAGCATGCCGTTTTTTCATCATTTTTGAGGATTTGAAAAAAAGACGAAATTCACTCCGAGACCAGTACAGTACAGTACAGTACAGTACAGTACAGTACAGACTAGAAAAAGTGCCCTTCTGGGCACAGGTCTCCACCAGGAGGATAGGAGTGTGTGTGTGATGTTTGGCAAATTGTTTAGGAGTAATATAAACATGTTTTGTGTGTGTGTGTGTGTGTGACACGGCTTGGCCTGTTGTAGCACCACCATGAGGCTGATTTGAAAACTGTCAAGTGGCATTTTTTCCTCAGCCTAGTGGGAATATGCATGCACAGTTTCACCACAATCGGATGCTGCGTTGAGTAGTTGTGGCGATTTGTACAAAACGGGTACAAAGCGGGCTACTCCTGAAAAGTTTAGAAGCCAATTGTAGCCAATGAGGGTGGATTATGAGAAATCAAACAAACCCGTCTTGATCACATGACTATGGAGAGCATGTGTACCGATCTGCGTGAAATTTGGATAAAATCTGAAGGAGTAATATTAGAAATTGTGTTTCTGTTACATATGTCGGCCTCCTGGTGGCGCTATAAAGAGCAGATGTGAAATATTTCAGGCCTCTAGGGAGTTGGCATACAAAGTTATCCACAGATCCGTGCAGTTAGAGATAAAAACACTTTTCGGCCAGTTATAGCGCCACCATGAGGCTGAGTTGAAAATGTTCATGTGGCATTTCTTCCTCGGCCTAGTGGGAATGTGCGTTCACAATTGTACGGAAATCACACGATGTGTTCATGATTTGCAGCATTTTGTTTGAAACTGAGCACTCTGCGAACTTTGGAAGCCAATCTTAGCCAATCAGGATAGAGTCTGAGAAATCTGAAATCTGAAATCGTTGAATGGCTCTAGACTAGAGAGACTGTGTACCAATTTGCGTGATGTTTGGACAAAATCTGTAGGTGTACTGTCCAAAAACTTGTTTTGCACAAAGCGGCATCCTGGTGGCGCTATAACAGGCCGTTCTGGACATTTTGGGGCAGAGGTTCATCGTTGGCATCCAGGGAGTGTGTGTGCAAAATTTGGCATCGACCGGGTTAACGGTGCCGGAGATTAGCTGTTCACAGACGGAAGGACGGACAGACAGACGGACGCACGGACAGACAGACAGACAGACAGACGGACGGACGGACGGACGGACACACGGACGGACACACGGACGGACGGACGGAGTGCAAAACATACTCTCTCTCCATGCCTTCGGCCTGGTGGAGACAACTATGTGATTATTGTCAGGGTATAATGACTGTAGTCAGTATTGAAGGACAACTAAGTAAATCTAAATCTACATTTCAGTCAGACAACTCACAAATAGATTTAACTAATATTTATTATAGAATGAGAATACAAGTGTGCATACGATATTAGACTTGGCGTTCGGCTCTGCTGCATTTTCTCCCTGCTCGGCGCGATTAAACACCATCGTAAAACATTAAGAGCAGGGAGATAGATATACAATAAAACCCCCATGGGGAGCATAAATAACAGAGCCCACCGGTGGGGTGCTGGGGTGGTGGTGGGAGCAAACATCACATAACCAGGAACCATATGCAGAGGAAGGCATGGAAGCTCTGAGAAGGAACAGAAGTGGTCACGTGACTGAGCTGCGCCATGACACTTTCATTGGAGACAAACTCACACCGGAAGTGCAATGAATACATGGCAGTGAATGGAGCCGGCTGGACCAGCAAAAAAAATCCATTATTTATGAACAATTGAGACCTTTTGTAAAGTAATCACTTCTGGAAAATAACAAGACATATCACAGGTTGTTTTTAAATCCAAGTCATGTCAAAAATACATTTCTTTCTTTTTTCCCTTTGTGCTCTTACACTCCAACATACTCCGTGCAACATACGACAAAAAACAAACAAACCATACAATTACAAACAAAAAGACAAGAAAAACAAAACAAAACAAAACAAAACAAACTAGAAAAAGTGCCCTTCTGGGCACAGGTCTCCACCAGGAGGATAAGAGTGTGTGATGTTTGGCAAAATGTTTAGGAGTAATATAAACATGTTTTGTGTGTGTGTGTGTGTGTGTGTGTGTGTGTGTGTGTGTGTGTGTGTGTGTGTGTGTGTGTGTGTGTGTGTGTGTGTGTGTGACACGGCTTGGCCTGTTGTAGCGCCACCATGAGGCTGATTTGAAAACTGTCAAGTGGCATTTCTTCCTCAGCCTAGTGGGAATATGCATGCACAGTTTCACCCCAATCGGACGCTGCGTTGAGTAGTTGTGGCGATTTATACAAAACGGGTACAAAGCGGGCTACTCCTGAAAAGTTTAGAAGCCAATCGTAGGCAATGAAGGTGGATTATGAGAAATCAAACAAACCCGTCTTGATCACATGACTATGGAGAGCATGTGTACTGATTTGCGTGAAATTTGGATAACATCTGAAGGAGTAATATTAGAAAATGTGCTTTACATATGTCGGCCTCCTGGTGGCCTCCTGGTTCACAACGAACACATTACATTGTTTCAGCATCTTGTTTCAACATTTCAGCATGATCAATGATAAACGAGTTTGTTTGTTTTTTTCGTTTGGTACTTTATTTACAGTTTGCTAATGAACACAGTGCGCTTTCAGTTCACAACGAACAACACATTAAATTGTTTCAGCATCTTGTTTCAACATTTCAGCATGATCAATGATAAACAGTAAAGAATTGTTTCAGCAATAATAGCGTAATTGTGGCGGTCGCTTATTCACATACCATTCAGCGTACGAGGAAAGTGTTTCTCCTTACAACTGTGCGGCTGATGAACTCGTTGGCTATAGCACCCATGTCCAATGTCATCACCATATCCCTGTGACAGTTTACCAGAGCAAGGTGATTGAGTCTCGCTTGTCCCATTGTGGATCGCAAATAGGTCTTGAGTCTCTTTAGCCCTGAAAAGGACCTTTCTGCGCTGCAGGATGTGACAGGGACAGTCAGCACTTGTTTCACCAGTCTTATGGCCTCTGGTAAAGTAGATCTGGCGGTCTCCCCCTTCTCACTTTTTAAGAACTCCACAACATCATGAAAGGTAGACAGTGGAACTCCATTTCGCTTTGCCATGTCAAGCAACATGTCACGATGCAGTGTCAGCAGGACAGTCAAAATCGGATGAGTACTGCTCGGTTTGTGCGGTGGCTCCGAAGTATCGCGAGATTTGGCTGTCAGACAACGTATCTCACGATAGTCTCACTCTCACCGATAGCGATACCGATATCGATAACGATACGGATAGCGGGGACAACGACAATTGAAAAGGAGAGACAACCAGAGATTCTCTTTATAGTTCTCTTCAGAACTATAAAGACGGGAGAGACACAGAGAACAAAAGGAAAGAAAATCAATATAAAGACTCTAATGTTGGCTACTGTGCTGTATATGATTTTGGCGTTCAAGTCTAATTCATAACATATGTCATGTCAGTTATTTGTGGTGAGCGACAATCATTCGACAAAGTACAAATTAGGTTTTCTACTCACGGAGGTCCTTGGTCTTGAAAGCATCACTGGGGGAGGAGTAAGAGGGCCGTCCGCTTTGGACGGCCCTCTTACTCCTCCCCCAGTGATGCTTTCAAGACCAAGGACCTCCGTGAGTAGAAAACCTAATTTGTCCCTGTTAACTGGCTGGTCAGAAGTCTTCTCCACTGATAGTCTGGAGCTCAGATGTGAGGTGAAGGGAAGCCAAGACCAGTGGAACTACACATGGTACGATCGTGACGTCTAACACAGTAACCAGCATGCAGGTGAAAGTATTCTGGTCATTGAGGGTGACTTCAGAGATGAGTAGACTGGATTTTCCGGACAAGCTCACACGGCTTTTGTAGCCGTCAGTGGCGATGACTGAGGCACTCTGGTCTTGTATACGCTTGACAATTAGGTCACCTGAAACACCCTCTCCTTTGTCCTGTGGAATAATCAAGTTTGTACATTTTGTTACTCTTCTGCCGGCTAAGTTCTAAAAACTGTAAAAGTATAGTGGCAAACTCGAGTCTAAACTATAGGTTAATGAGTAAGAACAGTTGCATTTTAGGAAGAAATTAATAACTTACGTATTTCCATATAGTGATCAAAAGGCCAATTGGATTTACAGCTCCATTGTTGCATGGCACCTCAAGTGTTTCCCCATATTGGCCGATGACAGTTTCCAAACTGTTCACTGAAAGTGAGAGGAAAAAAGATAAATTAAAACCAAATTTTCATTGACGTTGTCACTGGGGCTCAGCCTGTTAACCATAGCCATGATGACAACCTTCTGACTCAAAAATACACGTTTAACACTGACTTTTACACTGAATGCGCTCTTGTACATGAGGCCACACATTTGTGTGCAGCATGCGTCCGCCGAATACACACCCATTCATGGGAGGGGGATAGGGGGGAGATTAATGGGTGTGTATGGGGCGGACACATGCTGCGAGCTAATGTGTGAGTGCGGCCAGGCATTAGCCTGACGTTAAAGAATAAATAGAACCGCAAATTGTAACTTTAAGAAGCCCCTGGTCAGGGACTCGAGACATGGCCAAAGCATTTACAGGGGTCCTCAGCCAGAAAGGTTGAGAACACCTGGATTAAGCTACTGCAAAGTAACATAACTATGGTCCTATCCAAGCAAAGCTCATCAGCAGTCCGAGTGTGTAATCCATAAATTATGGTTATAATATATTGAACAAAACAGCAAATAAACTCGCCCCAAACCACGCAGAACGGTCGCCCAAAGCCCAACAAAGCCCTGTACTTTACAAGCAGTGGATATATTATGCCCTCTTATATTCATGACAAAGAGAAGAGCAGAAAGAAGAAATCACTATCTAAAGACATAAATAACTTGCTTCACAATACAGTCCCCAGGAACCCAAGGGTTGACCGGTGTTCATGAATTTCAATGGGGGAATTTCCGCATAAAAAAGGGATTGCTACTGCATAGGGCACGGCCAACTCTACCCTGTTGTCATGCAACTTTTTGGGGGTCCACCCTTTGGATGACAAAGCCTTATTTTGCATGGCATTGCAAAGATGCGGGAGCTAACTATCTCCGTAGACAACGCCCTGGTAAAGTCTGTCCCGACAGCCAGGAACCTTGGTGTTGTCCTGGACAGTCAGCTCTCGTTCAAAACACACATCACAGCTGTCACTAGATCCTGTAGGTTTACACTCTACAACATACGACAAATTAGACCGTTCCTCACCCAGGAGTCAGCCCAGCTCCTAATCCAGACAACAGTCTTGTCAAAACTTGACACTCCCTCCTTACTGGCCTACCGGCATGTGCACTTAAGCCCCTCCAACTGATCCAAAATGCCGCAGCCCGCTTGGTCTTCAACCAGACAAAATTCTCACACGTCACCCCCCTTCTCCGCTCCCTCCATTGGCTCCCGGTCGCTGCCCGCACAGATCAGCCAACGCAGGGAAGCTGGAGGTACCTTCACTAAAAACGCCGGGACAACACTCCACACGTCCCAAACTCTTCTCCCTTCTGGCTCCAAAACTATGGAATGCACTTCCCATCACAGTCAGAACTGCAGCCTCACTCCCAATCTTCCGCCGTAGTCTGAAAACCCACCTCTTCAGACTCCACCATGGCCCGTAGCACTTGCCCTAGCCTAGCCCCTTAGATAGCACATTATGTAGACTTAGATAGTATTTTAAACAGACTTATAGCTTGTTACGTAGACAGCTCTAGAATTGCACTTTATGTAGCCATAGCACTTTATAGTACACATGTATAATATATCATATAGTATAGTATGTATAGTTTACATAGATACTCCACTGTTACGTTCTTAGTCTACGCATGATTCATGATAACTACTTTTTATATATGTGATGTATGCCATGCTTTTGTTATTGCTTAATGTAAGTCGCTCTGGATTAAGAGCGTCTGCTAAATGCCTAAATTGTAAATTGTAAATGGAAGGGAAACAAACAATGGGGAAGAGAAAGCCAGAAGCTAGAATCTTTAGTCAAGAAAGTCATTTCAAATGAGCAGAAAGACATACCAGCATGCATATCTTAACATGAATGAAAATTGTAATGATAGAACAGCCAATTCTAGTCGTGAAGACTCGTGATTATAAAGACATATGTAGCCTAGCCATCTTCCAGCCTTACTTGATAGCAGGACAAGCCAATCACCAAAATGCAAGTGAAATTTAGGGTGTTTAATATTGCTGCAATTACACTGATTTCCAGAGTAACGAATTGTCACATGTGGACAAAAAGATATTTCACGACATGAGAAATTGTATTTTCCCTTGGAACAGCAAATCAAATATATGCACTGTATGTGCATATCATGGGAATATGAATTCCCTTACTGCTGTTTCACTGATCTTAGCAAAGACACAATTAGCTCAAAACATATAGTTTTAATCAATTATATTCTCCCACATTTATTTATTATTATTCATTAAAGTAATCCAGTTCACTAGTACAGACCACACATTCAATCGAACATCGTTTGACATGGTTTAGCGTTTATTCAGAAGAGAAGTGGAACATGAAAAGGAACGATAGAAATGAGGTGCATGTTGACATGCGTGCATATTGATATGCGTGGGATGGCCTTGGCTGTCCGTGGGGACGAGGGGGAAGGGAGGAGGACGATGGGTTGGGAATAGGGGAAGGAGGGGGGGAGTGAGGACGTAGGAGGTTTCCGAGGGGCTGGGTGACGGGTGAAAGGGGGGGGGGGGAGGGTCGAGGGGTGAGGAAGACATGGATGATTTGGCGTTACAGGAGGGGGGAGGGGGTGAGGGGGGGGATGTAGGGCGATCCCTGATAGTGAAGACTAAGCCCCTGGGGGAGGTGAAGGAAGAGCCAGCTCGTTGCGAAGCTCTGTGGGGGGGGGAGGTGGTGGACGAAGGCCAGGTAGGATGAGGGGCGAAGCCCTGAGGGGGGATGAAGGGCGGAGCCCTGAGGGGGGAGGATGAAGGGCGTAGCCCGGGATTGAGGGGCGGCGGCCCTGAGAGGTGCCCGTGTGGGCTCCGATGGGGGTATTGGACCCTGAGTATTGGCCTGGGGTCCGAAGAGAGAGGCGTCCGTCTTGGCTGACATCTGAGACGGCCCGAAGAGAGAGGCGTCCGTCTTGGCTGACGTCTGAGACGGCGCACTCCGTCATTACAGGACCCCCATCTGGAACCTGAAAATGAGGATATGGTTGCAATTAAACTGGTTAAGGTGTGGAACACTGCAAGTTGTCTCGGTGCACTCCTGTGGAGACCCGATGTTGTCCTATCCTGAGTAGGCAATTGCGACGGGGCGCAAGCAATTTCTGAAGTGGTGACAAAAAACTTCCCCTTGGCGGCGGAAGAAAAGTCAGGCTGACCAGACTCTAGGTCTGGAAAAGGGAGGGAGGGAGGGATACGAAGAACCAAGCACGAAATGGCAGGTAGACGTGCAGGTATAAATACGTGGAGAAAGGGGAGGGGTTTGGGTGGAAGGTTATCAGTTACCATGGTAGATAAGTCGAGGGGAGGTACTGGATGGGTTACCATGGTGATTGATCACAGAGTGTTGCAGGAAGTTGGCCGAGGATGGAGCTTAGGGTAGATTGAGGAGGAGCAGTGTTAGTCAACGATTTATCATTGAAGGCGTGGTCTTCCTCCTGAACTTATGTTGTACCAACTCCATTTCACTAGTACAGACCACACATTCAATCGAACATCGTTTGACATGGTTTAGCGTTTATTCAGAAGAGAAGTGGAACATGAAAAGGAACGATAGAAATGAGGTGCATGTTGACATGCGTGCATATTGATATGCGTGGGATGGCCTTGGCTGTCCGTGGGGACGAGGGGGAAGGGAGGAGGACGATGGGTTGGGAATAGGGGAAGGAGGGGGGGAGTGAGGACGTAGGAGGTTTCCGAGGGGCTGGGTGACGGGTGAAAGGGGGGGGGGGGAGGGTCGAGGGGTGAGGAAGACATGGATGATTTGGCGTTACAGGAGGGGGGAGGGGGTGAGGGGGGGGATGTAGGGCGATCCCTGATAGTGAAGACTAAGCCCCTGGGGGAGGTGAAGGAAGAGCCAGCTCGTTGCGAAGCTCTGTGGGGGGGGGAGGTGGTGGACGAAGGCCAGGTAGGATGAGGGGCGAAGCCCTGAGGGGGGATGAAGGGCGGAGCCCTGAGGGGGGAGGATGAAGGGCGTAGCCCGGGATTGAGGGGCGGCGGCCCTGAGAGGTGCCCGTGTGGGCTCCGATGGGGGTATTGGACCCTGAGTATTGGCCTGGGGTCCGAAGAGAGAGGCGTCCGTCTTGGCTGACATCTGAGACGGCCCGAAGAGAGAGGCGTCCGTCTTGGCTGACGTCTGAGACGGCGCACTCCGTCATTACAGGACCCCAAGAGAGGAGTGCGTAGAAACAGTTACTTGACGGTGGCGAGGTGGGCGTTTCTTAGACCCGAGGGCGCCTTGTCTGATGCGTGCGAGGTTGCATGCGAGATTGAAGTACTGAATTCCGAGTACCCTAGGAACCCAGGGAATGCAGGAGAGGTTGACGTGGTCCGAGTGGAGCGAGTCGATTCGTCCTACGTGGGTTTGAGGTGATGGTTTGAGGCGAGGAGGATGACGTGACTAGTTCTTTAGAGGCTCTCGGGAAGCCGGGTGACGTGGAATGAGACGAGGGGTAGGAGTTCCTGACTGGAGTCTGTAGGGAAGTTGTTGCTTGATGGTGGGAATTGCGAAGCAGGTCTAGTGTGTTAGAGAATGGGGGTGAGTAGCGCCGACGGAGAGCTTGGTAGGTAGGTGTGGTTTATAGTCGTGCCGGTGACCCGGGATGAGTCATCGTAGGGTCTTCCCCCATGATGGTTTGGGACAGAATGGTAGGTTGGAGGTGGTTAGGGTGGAGTTTAATGGTCTGGACGAGCTTCCGTTTGGTGTTGTGAACTGTGATGGTTGTTTGAGCGTAGAGAAGCGGGCGGCTGGTCAATTAAGCCCAAAGGAAGCCGCGACGATGATCTGGTAGATTCGATTGATTCTTGTAATGGACCGATATCACGGGGTAGTTGATCCTTGTCATCGAACGGCATCACGGGGTAATCGATTCTTGAGCATGTAGTGCAGAGGGGCGGTGGCACGCTGTGTCGATGGAGGGAGGCAGGGAGGGGAAGGAGGGAGTAGGGGGTACGCTGTGCCGATGGAGGGAGGCAGTGGTGGAAGGGGGCACGCTGTGCCGGGGGAGGTAGGAGGGGTTGTAGAGAGGCACGCTGTGCCAGGGGAGGTAGGAAGGGGTGGAAGGAGGCACGCTGTGCCGAGGGAGGGAGGCACCCTGTGCCGAGGGAGGGAAGGAGGGAGGGAAGGGAGGCGGGAAGGAAGCGCCCTGCCAAGGGAGGTAAGGAGGGAGCACGCTGTGCCGGGGGAGGCGGGAGGGGAGGGGAAGGAGGGAGGGAAGGAGGGCTGGAAGAAGGCTGCAAGGGGGAGGGAGGCGCCCTGTGCCGAGGGAGGGAAGGAGGGAGGGAAGGGAGGCGGGAAGGAAGCGCCCTGCCGAGGGAGGGAAGGAGGGAGGCACCCTGTGCCGAGGGGGGGAAGGAGGGAGGGAAGGGAGGCGGGAAGGAAACGCCCTGCCAAGGGAGGTAAGGAGGGAGCACGCTGTGCCGGGGGAGGCGGGAGGGGAGGGGAAGGAGGGAGGGAAGGAGGGCTGGAAGGTTATGTCAAAGTTAATGAGCACACAATCAGTAAATTGTTTAGACTGAAGATGTCCGATGATGTTAGCGGATGCCCAGCATGCGGGCAGATAACTGGGTAAATGCTCGTTACATCAGATGTTAATGAGCAGACGATCAGTAAATTGTTTGACTGTAGATGTCCGTTAACTGGGTAAATGCATTGCCATGATGGCCCGTTAATTTCTAGTTCACCAAGGGAGTTGAGTGATTGTGCAGCCCTAGGGGATGGGTGGGTAGTGTTAGATGGGGGCTGGGTGAGGGGTGGGTGGGTAAAAGGCTGAATGGAGGGGAATGAATTCAGTAGGTTAGGAGGGGGTGATCTGCATGATCGTGGAGCATGAGGAAACAAACACACGGATGATTGAATTGTAGCGCAATAGAATGCGTGGTTGTGATGAAAACTAGAGGCTGTCAGTACAGCCAATAGCTACGGCGAGTGGGCGTGAAGGGCACCGCAGAGAGAAAGCTGTCCAGCTGTGCTTACACGGCGGCTTGTAAAAAGGGGGGCCCTCCGTGGAAACTGGGTGCACGGCCCACTTGGAACCCGAGCCCATTAGCCCATGTCAAAACCCATGTGGGGCCCAGATGGACATGTTGGCTGGGTAGTATGAATGAATGGTGTTGAAGGAAACTTAGCTTTGTGTGTTGTAGTTGCTTGGTGGGCGGGTGTGTAACTCAGCCTCAGTCAGCGCAGCATTTGGGAGTGACGTCATCGAATCGGCGAAGGTGACAGGTCCGTGGCAAGAAGTGTGCCGGTTTTGAAGTTGCAGCGGGGGGGAGAGAGAGGTGGTCTCTCGGATCGCGGTGGTGTTTGTGTCCCGCGACGTCGATGGGCCAGGTTGGCGTTGGAAGAATAAACTGAACGGCGGTTCAGTGAGACGGGATTAACGAGATCGATGAGGAAGCGGTTGATGGCGGGGTGTCAGCGCTGGAATGCGGGGTGGCTGGCTGGCGTTGGTGGCGTCTGTCCGAGGTTTCTCCGACGGGGGACGGTGCTGAATGCTGATGGTGTGGTCCGTCCGTGGTGGCAAGGTAACTTAAGTTGAGGGTAAGTTAAGTAATGATTACTTTGAAATCGGACGGGGATTCGGCGGAGGAGCAGACACGGAAGCGGCCGTGTGACTGAGAGATACGTGACGTGAGTCATACGAAGAACCAAGCACGAAATGGCAGGTAGACGTGCAGGTATAAATACGTGGAGAAAGGGGAGGGGTTTGGGTGGAAGGTTATCAGTTACCATGGTAGATAAGTCGAGGGGAGGTACTGGATGGGTTACCATGGTGATTGATCACAGAGTGTTGCAGGAAGTTGGCCGAGGATGGAGCTTAGGGTAGATTGAGGAGGAGCAGTGTTAGTCAACGATTTATCATTGAAGGCGTGGTCTTCCTCCTGAACTTATGTTGTACCAACTCCATTTAAATATGTATATAGTGATATTAGACCATGGTTAACTAATCTTGGATGATTTATTGTGTTATCATTTAAGGAGGCAGACATTGTCGCTCTTACCCGTGACTCGTGGTAATAGCAATATATATAGCAATAGCACTTATCTTAATTGCATAGAACAAGAACAGACTTCTTGTCTGCTAATAACTGAAAACAGATAGGAATCATTAACACTGTCCCTCATCACAAGGCTCGAGAAAGGCATCACTATATCCACCTGTTCCTGTCTCATGCTGGGACCATTACCCCATGTGACACCATAAATCTTAACCCCAGGGGTAAAGGCATGGAATACCTAATATAAAGCAGTCTATAACCTCAGTCTAGATTAGGCTCTTTCTAAATCTATAGCCTGTTATATTGCTCAACCAGCACTATGTTGATTTGTACCATTTGTTCCTTGAGGTATAGGCGGCAGGAGTAACAGATTTTATCTCGTGTTAAATAATCGATTTATAAACACTTGTTGTAAATGTTCAAACTCCTCTTGCGTTTTTTTTATAGTGGGGAAAGGTATAATTAGGCTATAACTCATCTCGTCTCGTACCGTTACTTTAAGCTAATTAACGAGATACACACCAATGAGTGGTTTCGTACCTACATTGATTGTTTTTCTATACAAAAAAACACACAAAAAACTAAAACAAAATGCTCTAAATAAATGAACATGGTTACAGAGTGGCACGCAATTAAGTTTCATAAATATATTGTTTTGCAGCAAAACCGTTATATTTTTGCACAAAAGTACACACAATTAAAACAAAATAAATATGATTCAGAATGGTTCTGAAGACAAAGCCTACCTTGGCAGATAACAGCGATGATGAGGGCACCCACGCAGCTGGCAGACAACAAGTGCATCCTCGCAAGTGTCTCAGATGCTTCTCTCAGTTTAAATGATTTTCAGCAGACGTTGGAGCAGCGATCCTTTTAGTTGTTGTTGTTAATATACTTTACCGTTCCTTCGAACTTTAATATCTCGGTGGAACGAATTCGGTTAGTTATCTTTTGGTTCTCCCGAGGCAACGTGCTTCACAGTCTGTGTTGTAGTCTGTGGCAGTGAGTGAACAGGTAGATGCGAGAGGGGCACCACCAGCGAACGAGGGCGTAGGCAACTATCCGCAACTCCGCCCAACACCCACTCCGTCTTTTGTAAACCCCCTTCTATGCACCATTGGCTCTTCTATGTTACCCCCCCCCCCCCCCCCCCCCCCACACCCGCTCCCCCACACTAACACACTCGTCACCACATTATTCTGTCTGTCTTGCCACACACACACACACACACAATACCGTAAGCCTACTGTAAGAACGAATACATGCACTTCGTCTCCCATAAAGTTATTTTTTTTGTCCGTGTTTCACTGACCTATTGTGCAAAGACAAACAGGAGGCCGAAGTCCTTCATGTTCCCTTACAGGTTTGTACACTCACTTTTGAAATTGTGTATCACTCATTTGAGTCACTGACACATGTCCCTGTGTGTGCTGTGATAATGATACTCATCATCATAGCACACACAGGGACATGTCAGTGACTCAAATTGAACTATACTGCAGAGTGCAACACTTTGACACCAGGTATAATTACTATTGACTCATGTATGCCAAGCATTTCAACATACAGCTGTCTGTTAATACACTTGGAAAACAGACTTTGATTTGATGTCAGATCTGTGAAAACTATCAATACATTTTGATAAGAATTTCATGTGGGTCAAAATTATTGAGACAGAATGGCGACCAAGTCTTAGAGTTTGGTATTCAATTACCAAACAAAAACATTCTGCTAATAAGAGTGTTAGCTTGGATCAGCAGAGAATTCAAGATCAGCAGTGTGTCTGTTGATTGATTGATTGAAGTATTTATTAACAGTTTGCAGAATTACAGTACATTTCAATTTACAATTTACAATTTACAATTTAGGCATTTAGCAGACGCTCTTAATCCAGAGCGATTTACATTAAGCAAGAACAAAAAGCATGGGAATACATCACATAATGTAAAATGCATTTATCGCGAAACATGCGTAAGCTAAGAACGTGACTAGAACATATCTATATAATGACACTATACATATAAACTATAACTAGAACATATCTATATAATGACACTATACATATAAACTATACATATATGCTATACTATGCTGTACATATATACTATGAAGTGCTATGACTACATACAATGCACTTATTGTGCTGTCTACATGACATGCTATAAGTCTGTTTCAAATGCTATATAAGTCTAAGAAGTGCTGTCTAAGGGGGGTAGGGTAAGTGCCAGGGCCAGGGCCTCCCTGCCCCCCCCCCCCCCCCCCCCCCCAAAACTTTTTTTTGGTACTTTATAATTTACAGTTTGCTAATAAATACAGTGGTGCACGCTTTCAGTTAATCACAACAATTAACAAACACATTAAATTGTTTCAGCATCTTGTTTCAACATTTCAGCATGATCAACAGTAAATAATTAAATTGTATTTTGGCTGAGATGGCTCTGTTTGTCAAGTCTCAAGTCATGGCTCTTTACAGACGGGCCGACGGTACACAGACAGCAGCCTCTCCGCTGACTGTGTTAGTGTTGTGTTGCTGCAGGAGACGGAGTGTGAATGAACCGTGCGGTCACTGGAACAAAGCCACCGTATTAGCATTTGAATACCTGTTCTGTGAACACCGTAAAGGTGTGTGCCTACGTGACAAAAAGACCAGGGGGAGGGGATCTTCAGCCTTAATCTCAGTGGGTGCTGAGGTTTGGTTTATTATTTTTTCAGTGAGTGCCCAAGCCCTCAGGCACTCCCAAAGTTGACGCCGCTGGTAAGTGCTATGGGCCATGATGGAGTCTGAAAAGGTGGGTTTTCAGACTACGGCGGAAGATCGGGAGTGATGCTGCAGTTCTGATTGCAACGGGAAGTGCATTCCACAGTTTTGGGGCCAGAAGGGAGAAGAGTTTGGGACGTGTGGGGCGTTGTCCCGGCGTTTTTAGTGAGGGTACTTCCAGCTTCCCTGCGTTGGCTGATCTGAGTGCGCGGGAGGGTTTGTAGGGTTCAATCATGCTGGCAAAATATGGGGGAGCCATACCTTTGGTTGCTTTAAATGCCAACATCAGAGTTTTGTATTCTGTGCGGGCAGTGACCGGGAGCCAGTGCAGGGAGCGGAGCAGGGGGGAGACATGTGAGAATTTTGGCTGGTTGAAGACCAAGCGAGCTGCGGCATTTTGGATCAGTTGGAGAGGCTTCAGGCATGTGCACAACTCAATACAAAAACTGTTAACTGTGAGTGGACGACACCATAAAGCATTACACTTGTTTACAAGAGGGTCCACCGTTTTCAATTCATCATAACATTTAGAGACACTTCTACAGGTATATAGCCAAAAACAAGAAATCATCATAAAGGATGTAAAATCACACCTGTGTGAAGTGAGTGGTGGTGGGAGGGGGGGGGGGGAGTTCCAGACCCACAGGAACACACCCAGGGTGCAGGCCCGATTCCGGCGAGCCGCCCCGCGCCCGAAACGGTTGAGAAATGACAGAGTTACTGTGTGGGGGTCCCTCTACCTTCTACTTTACTGTACCGTACTGTCACTGTACTGTACTGGCACACCCAAAATCACCATATATACAGTTAATAAAGTGTTAGGTTGTGGACCAGACCCATTGCAAGATGCTGTACTCTGTCGCCACCCTAAGCCATTCCAGCCTGTCAAAGTGAGCAGGGGTTAACACATTCTTGTACCACACCTGGTTATATAATGCAAATACCTTGGTTACTAAATTTTTTGGGGTTGACTATATATATAATGTTTGTCATGTACTACTGTAATAAATACGCGCTGTGTAAAGAAAAGCCAACTTTGGAAAGTATTCTGGCAAATGATCTCTGAAACATGGTTCAGCATAGTAGAACATGGTTGCTGTCCCCCTGCCCATCCCCCCACTGTTACAGGATAAAGTAAAAAAAATAAGAAAATCTATATATACATATTGTTTCTTTTTAATTGTATAGTATTTCAAGGATTAAAATTAAAAAAAACGGCAATGGTGCATTTGTCTGAAGAAGAAAACAAAATCATTGAGAAAAAAAAGGGTTTAAATGGATGGTGCTTGTTTCGTTTGAGTTGTAATATCGCCTCTGTTATGTTTATTGAAAACAGGAAAAAAAATGTGCATGATTTGTTTAGCGGTCATAATAATGATGTCCATTTGTGAAATGTGTATCAAATAAAACAAAAAAAGAATAAAATAAATCCGTAGATGCACTTATTGTACATGTGGTTTAGGTTTTAGTAGGTTTGACTTCAAAGTTCTTGACTGCCTTACGAATGTACCGGGCAGATGGCTCTGAAACACATAGAAGAGAGACAGACTGGTGGGACAAGAAATAATTTAAAAAATACAAATAAAACAAGGATTGTAGAATAATATTGAACAATTCTTAAATTGCAGTTATTTTGAAATAAACACAGACAACGTTACTCCCATCACATTAGAGGGCGAAGCACTAGAGGAGGTGGAGAGCTTTACCTATCTAGGCAGTATCGTGGACAAACTGGGCGGGACAGACGCTGACGTGAAAGTTAGGATGGGAAAGGCAAGAGCAGCTTTCCACCAGCTGAAGAACGTCTGGGGATCCTCAGATCTTCCCAAAAAAACGAAGATCAGGATCTTTAACTCCATGGTAAAGCCTGTTCTGCTGTATGGAGCAGAAACTTGGAGAACAACTGTTAACACCATGAAGAAAATCCAGACTTTCATAAACACCTGCCTGAGAAGAATCCTCCGAATCCACTGGCCTAACACAATCAGCAACCTGGAACTGTGGCAGCAATCAGGCCAACACCCTGTGGAAGAAGAAATACTACAAAGACGCTGGCAATTGGTTGTGTTCTGCTGTATTACTGTGATGACTGTGATTTTTTTGACCTTTAGGCCTATAGGTTTGGCCACTTCACTCTCCTCGTGACAAATTTGGTATACTGTTCATGTTGTCACATGGGTACAGGTTCACTTGAATTTAAATAAAACGTAGGTTTATGTATGTAAATCCGGTTTTATGAATGAAAAGTGAACCATTGAGAATACATTGGGCGTTTAAGTTAAATAACTCAGAAACTACAAAACATTTCAAAGTAAAAAGTTCCAGCATGTGTCTCCACAGTAAGCTGAATAATAAAAAATGTGAATGGAGTTTCTAGGTGAAAGTGCTTTTTTGACGTGCCAATGTCTGCCATTGAGCCCCATTGTAAATTTCTCAAATTTGAAAGCACTATATTTCTAAAACTATGAAACATTTCAAAGATTCCTTTTCAGGCAAACATGTCCACCATAAGATGAACCTAAATAGGCTAGAATGGGGTTGCTAGGTGGAAGTATGTAGGTTTAGTAGCATGCCAAAGTTTGTGCTATTGCCATAGAGAATGCATTGGGCGTTTAAGTTAAATAACTCAGAAACTACAAAACATTTCAAAGTAAAAAGTTCCAGCATGTGTCTCCACAATAAGCTGAATAATAAAAAGTGTGAATGGAGTTTCTAGGTGAAAGTGCTTTTTTGACGTGCCAATGTCTGCCATTGAGCCCCATTGTAAATTTCTCAAATTTGAAAGCACTATATTTCTAAAACTATGAAACATTTCAAAGATTCCTTTTCAGGCAAACATGTCCACCGTAAGATGAACCTAAATAGGCTAGAATGGGGTTGCTAAGTATGTAGGACTAGCAGCATGCCAGAAAAGCGTGACGTAAAAGCGTGACGTAAAAGCGTGACGAAAAAGCGTGACGAAAATAAATGGGGACTGCATGGGGAGGCACTGGGGGGCACTGGGGAGGCACTGTGGGACACTGGGGGGCACTTGGGGGACACTGGGGAGGCACTGGGGGGACACTGGGGGGGCACCGGGGTTGACACTGGGGGCCACTGGGGAGGCACTTGGGAGGCACTGGGGGGACACTGGGGGAGCACTGGGGGGATACTGGGAGGGCACTGGGGAGGCACTGGGGGGGCACTGGGGGGCACTGGGAGGGACAGACTATGGTATGCCTTCAAAAACCATGAACTATATAGCATGTCATTTTTTCATGATTTTATATTTCTTTGAATCCTCAAAAATCATGAAAAACGTCAGACTATAGTATTCCAGTCAGGACAACTCAAGAATGGATGGAATATATATTTATTGAATATAAGATGAGCAATATATTTATTATGGTTTGGCGATGTATTGGATCTGCTTTTTAGGTACTCAGATCAAGCACATCAGTCCCGACCATAGGGACTCCGAATCCCCCGTACCTAAACAGTAGATCCAAAACGACAGGTGGTAGCTGCAGGGTGGAGGTGGGTGAGTAGCAGGTTGTATACAGCAGCGCGCAGGTATACAGTAGCAGCAGCAAGCAAGCAAGCAGGAGGAGGAATGCAAACCTCCGGTTAAAGTAGCCGGTATGAAGATGGAGTGTGATTGGCTGAGTGAATCATGTGGATGAGAGCATGATGCTGAGGCGGCCCAATAGGCCTTCTCACAGCATTTTCCCGCCCCCTTTTTACACCCCCTTTTGTTGATAGTGGTGTTATTTTTTTTGCGGTCCATAGGCTTCCATGATAAAAGAGGTATTTTTACAAGCCACAAACTACCGTTTTGTAAAGGTAAGGTTTATTCTACTTATTTGAGTTGTTATACCATTGTGTTTTCTTCATATTATTATCGGTATTTGACATTTTAACATTAGGAAATGTACTTAGATTCTCCAGAGAAAAAAAGTGGTAATGCCTATCTACCGGAAGTGGGCGTGTAAAGGGGGCTGTGAGATAGGCCTATTAACGGCCAGCAGCGACTGCACTAAGGTTCCCTGACTGAATGACTGACTGACTGACTGACTTTAAATGAAATGAAATGAAATCTATATTTACCCAGGGTATCTGGGCTAAGCTCAAGAACTTGTTTCCAGCCAGGCCCTGCTCATAGAACACATTGCATCGTAGTGGTTCAATGCTTTGTTCAAGGGCACTTCAGTGGTGGTAATTTTAACGTGTCGGACGGCTGATTCGAACTAGGAACCTTCCGGTATCAAGACCGCGCCGCTATCCGTTCGGCCACCGCTGCCACACAGACTCGTGTGCGGTTTTATTTAATGTTAAACACTTCCCTGGCACGCCATATGCACTTACCTGTAAACCAGGGCCATAGAGTAAGACAAAGTTACGAAAACCCTGTTCACTTCATGGGGCCAGTCCAATGGCAGCGGGCGGCTCTTCTACAAATAGGGACAAGTCCTGGACCGAAGTAGACAGAAATGCATGGACCCAGGCAACAGCCCAGCTTTAGTGATCTTAAATCCCTTTAGATTGTTTGTGGTAATCACTAATTGGAGAATTATGCCTTCTACATGTGTTGATGTGTAAATACATTACACCACTTGTATTACAGCTTTGATAATAAAAAACAGAACTTCTGAATTAATTATTCAAGTAGGCCTAATTGTGTCATTAAAGGATATTTCACTTAAACATGTATTTGGACATACAAATATTGGCTTGATTCAATATTTAGATATTTGCACCAGCAGCTGCAATCCTTAAAATATCAAAAATAATACTCCTTGGGGTGTTTTTTGTCACTCTATATTTGCAAATTTGTCCTCTGCATTTTATTCATCCTAGGAGCAATGAGCAACTGTTGGTGTGAAGCGCTCGAGAACTGTCTTGCAGTTTGACTCTTCGACGCATTGCTGAGGACTGGAATTGAACCTGGGACACTTCCCAATCTAATATTGAGGTATTCGCTCAAATATATTGTATATTGATTTGGATATTGTTGTCATAAATAATTTGATTTAGTCAATATTGCCCAGCCACATATTACTTTAGGTCTGCATGCATTGTGGACGTCAGTCTAAAGTTATGTACCTGAACGATTGTCTGGAACATTCTGGTATTCTGTTTTGCTCCTGTCTTATCTACATGTGCTCTCAGAGGAAACGATAGTCCCATTGACTGAAACACTAAACATAGTGTCTTCAGCTTTTGCATTCAAATACAGTAACATGTCAGAATTCAACAACACAAGATGAAAGAACACACATGTTTATTCTTTTGTATTTTAAACCTTAGGCAGATAGTCAGTGCTCCACAGTGCATACTGTACAATATTGCTTCTCTAACATGAATAAACATAATGATACATATCACACAGCATCAATATTGATATTATATTGACCATATTATGGTCAATATCAATCATCAAATCATCAAACTAAGCAGTAAGCCAATAACATACACTTTTGGACTATGCCATGTGACAGGTAAATACAACATCTATCTATAAATGCACCATGTCTGTCTGTCTGTCTGTCTGTCTGTCTGTACGTACGTGTGTACGGCTGTAATGCACGTAACTCGAGAACCGTTAGCCCAACTGACTTCAAATTAGACACACGCGTTCCACTAACCTGACTCCGCCAGATGGGGCAGCAGAGAGTACACTGGGTCCCCCACTCCTGCTCCCATCTGGGAACTCTCAGGCAGACTTGATGCCCGGTCACAAAACGGCCTGGCCAATCAGCAGCAGCTATATCGCCTCTAGCTGCTGCCCCATCTGGCGGAGTCAGGTTAGCGTTCCACACCCCCGCAGGGAATGCAGTGCCCGGTGACGGTGTCGAGTCGGTCGGACCCACGGTTGTCCAGAACCACCACACGGTATATATATTCACGTTATACTGTCTGCGCATAAAATTCAGCCTCTGCTGACCTTACTTATAGATGGCATCAGTGTTGGAATCCATGTCAGCTGGGAATCAATTGCAGTCCTGATTTATCATATTAATTTTGTACATGCACTGCAGTAAGATTTTACATAATGAAGCAAAAAAAACATGCACAAGAAATAAATACTCCACTGGCAGAACAAAAGAAAAATACATTATGTACAACAAGTATTGTCCTGTGCATTTGGAGCGTTTCGGGGTGTACAATTTAAATACATCAGAAGAGATGGATTTGGCCTGTATCAATGATCTCAAACACAAATATGCATTCCAATGGCATGTGGAAAGGATCAAATAATTATGTTTGGATGAATGCTGCATAACACAGAATCTGTACAACCTTTCAAACAATGGAGAATTAAGACAAATTGCAGGAACACTGTAGGTGGCAGTTTACTATGAAAACCTGAAAAAACCTGTCAGTCCGTCACGCCTCGATGTTAGTCAGTCTGTCACTAGTCTCGCGTTACCAGACTGTTGACTCTCGCAATTTCCAAATGCTTCATCATACAGTCTGGACCAGCGGAAGAGCTATCATGAGTAAAATATAAAACGGAAGTGGAGCCTCCTCCCCACTGCCGTTTCGTCTTTACAGTCGCACAAATGTATTCTAATATAAATATAAATCATCTAAACATATATAGCTTGTTGCTTAGCAGGAAAAGAAATACAAAAATAAAATGTAAAGATATTTTAAAATATATTTGTGTGAATGGAAATGGCAGCTTCCTTACTCAGCTCATGGGGGCTATAGTTCCAGACTCTATATAGCATTAGGAGATTGTGGAATAGTTGTCTGGCTACACAAGGCTAGTCTGTCACGCCTCGTGACACGCTCCATATATGGTCGTCTCCATATATGAAGATCAGGACATACTGACCTCATCAAACCCTGGATAGCCATACATGGAGAAGACTGGATCATCACCCAGATCTGCTTATATGGAGCTGGCCAGCAACTCTATATCTGACCTCACGGACTGTTGATCTGACCTCATCAAACCCTTAGATCTCCATATATGGAGCTGACCAGTTCTGACATTCCATATGTTGATCCTTCCCCACACGTCCTTCTTCGATTTTGTTTCCCTTTTCGTTTCCCTTTTGACTGATACCTGTCCATTCAAACTCTAGACGGGCCCGTGCCAAAGTCATTAGCGCAGCCGCGCCCGGCAGCCGTCAAAGCGCCAGAGCTCGCTGAGCATGTCTGCCGTCACTCAGGCGGATGCGTGCACGGCAGGGCGAGGTCGCTTCCCGCCCTCAGGGCGTCTTACTGGTAATCCAATTAAATACTTAAAATTACAAAGGTGAATGTATTAGAAAGATATGTACTCCTTTTCAAATGATTACCCCTATATATAGGGGTGAGAATGTGAGATATAGAACACCCCAGACTATTTCTGTGTGTGTGTGTGTGTGTGTGTGTGCGTGCGTGCGTGCGTGCGTGCGTGCGTGCGTGCGTGCGTGCGTGCGTGCGTGCGTGCGTGCGTGCGTGCGTGCGTGCGTGCGTGCGTGCGTGTTATATCCTCAGCTCTTGAATGAGATCAGCCGTCTATCCACCTCTGGCGTATCAACACTCTCAGGTGGCACAGCTAGAGAGAGAGAGAGAGAGAGAGAGAGAGAGAAAGAGAGAGAGAGAGAGAGAGAGAGAGAGAGAGAGAGAGAGAGAGAGAGAGGCAGTTGTGGATCAATGATATCATGCCTCTCCTGATAAAAACAAAAATAGGCCTAGATACAGAAATGTACAAGTCATCAGACAACTATGGCTGTAATACCTTGGTCCTCCTCTGGGGGAGATATGGGGAGCGTTGTCGATTCACTGCACACGACGTCGTCGTCATCATCTGTTTCTGCAGGTCAAATTGTGCGCACGCACGCACGCACGCACGCACGCACGCACGCACGCACGCACACACACACACACACACACACACACACACACACACACACACAAATTCACCGAACAAGTAACTAACAAACTGTAATATGAGAAATTAACTAAGAGGCCTTCAGTCAGGTCAGGTCACCAATTTCACCATATTTATCATCTATTATTTGAAAGGTAATGTATTTATATACCTTTATTTGCAGCAGCTAAAGCAACCTCAGAGACCCGGTCATAGTCATCCAATGGGCAAGGGGCATCTAGAGAGAGAGAGAGAGAGAGAGAGAGAGTGAGAGAGAGAAATCTTCATATTTTTAACTTTTTGTGTTTTTTCATAAATTAAATTAATGGCCTTACTTGATCACACTACAGCATCACAAAAATGCATCACAAGTAGAACATCTGCAAGCTCGAGCTTGTAGATCTTCTAGTTTTGATGCTTTTGAATTTGAACGCTGAAAACTATACCGTTTTGGAGATATGAGGTCTCCACCCGACAGAGACGATGTATACATACATATAGTAATAGTATAGAATACATATGTGACTTCAGCTCATATAGTAATAGTATAGAATACATACGTGACTTCAGCTCAGCCATGGTGAGAAAAAGGTTGGGCTCTTGTGACGTTCCTGCATTCTTGTCTATATTACAAAAATATTGCCACAAAGAACAAAGCTTTTTTTTAATTTTTAGGTATCCTCACGACAGATTAGGTTTTGTGTAACTCCTTTCATTGATGGTCAATTAACCACATCCTTCTTTTCTTTTCTTTTCTTTTATTTTCTTTTCTTTTCTTTTCTTTTCTGTTCTTTTCTTTTCTTTTCTTTTCTTAATTATTACCCATGATACATTATACATGATACATTATTCATACAGTCAGAGCCAACACAAGCTGATTCTACCTGAAAACGTCTTATAATTGTAATAGTTTGTAAACAGTAATCATCCTAGGCTGGATTACCAGAAGGAAAATAAATTTCTACACAGAAATGGTTATGTTTAGCTATTAGATTAAAGTTGCATTTTAGGTACAGCATGTAATAATTGTAGTCATGGCCCATGAGTTTGGTAAGAGTAGGAAACGGGGATGTCGGTTAGTAACTGATAATTTGACCTTGACCTCGAACTCCCAGATTCAGAGCTTGTAGAAATGTCTATATCTTGTATTTACATGAAAACATTATACTGATGGATTATGAGGAGGATGAAGCAAAACCTGGCTTGCGGGTTAGTCTCAGAACGATGCATCCGATACACACAGCGAGAATTCCAAAGAAGAGACAGCCAGAGATGGAGAGAAGCACCCTTCTCTTCAGAACTATAAAGAGAGGAGAGAGAAACAAAAAAAAGAAAGGGGGAGAAAATCAATAAGTCATTCTTTGTGTGATTCTGGTCTTAACTGAAAGTCAAATTCATAGTTGGTTATGGTGGGCCACAGTCCTACGACAAAATGTGCATTATTAGGTTTTCTACTCACGGAGGTTCTTGGTCTTGAAAGCATCACTGAGGGTGGAGTAAGAGGGCCGTCCAAAGCGGATACCCTGGCAGTTGTACTGGCTCTGATCAGGGTCATCTTGGGGCGTGACTGTGAGGGTGTCAGAGGGACCCAGACTGTGTGCTTCTCTGAACCTGCATTTGTTGGTGTTTTGGAGTGTTTTAAAACAGAATGTAGGGCATGATGCTATACATCAGGGGTGCCCATAAGGTATATCGTGATCTACCAGTAGATCACAAAGGCTGTGCAGGTAGACCACATGAAATGGCACTAAAAATATATCATTTAAATATAAAAATCTGCCACTTGAATTAAGGTGACTTTATTGATTGACATCAAAAAGGGCCTGCCAGCTCAAACGCATAATGCAATAGTCTGGAAGACAAACATCAGTAACATTACAAGGTTATTTAAAAAAAGAGAGAGAGAGAAAAAAGAAATTACCAATAGAGGGTATGTGCGTGACATCATCATCAAACCCGGAAGTTATGCAGGAACGCATACTGAGTGGCAAAAAAACTACTTTCTGGCCTTGACATATGCATGCACATATATCCTCTATTTAATTTCCCCCTTCTATTTCCCGTTCCAAGTGCGTAACGCCAGCGACGCTATTCCAAAGCCCCCTTTTGTACATATTTAAAATATTTTCAGCAATGGGATAATATATTTGTTGGTGGGTAGCTCTTGTTTGGCTGGTCAGATTGAATGTAGCTCTCAAGTAAAAAATGCATGGTCACCCCTGCTATACACATAGGCTAGGCTACTGTATAGATCATATAGTTACCATGTGTAGTTCCACTCGTCTTGACTTCCCTTCACCTCACATCTGAACAACAGGCTATCAGTGGAGGAGACTTCTGACCAGCCAGTTAACAGGGTCATGACGGCCCACGGACGCTCTGCAGACACAGCAGGAAATTGGGGTCAATAATCCGTTGAACAGCAGCATGCTTGCAGACACATTTAAGAAGGACGCACGCTTACCTTGAATGTCAAGGTTACGGGCCTCTGAGTATTCTGTGTGAAATCCTTTTTTCCCGTTTCTTGTAGCTTTGCATTGATAATCCCCCTTGTTTGTTTGAGCAGCAGACCTGATGGAATGACTGTTTCCAGGAGTAAACAGCTGGGATTTACCTTTGTACCACTGATACTCCCATCCAGTGGAGACTCTAACTTCACAGCTGAAGTTCACAGAGTCTCCGGTGTGCATCACTTGGTACTCTGGAACCTGCGTCAGTACAGGTTTGGGCTTCTCATCTGAGGGTAAATTATGTAAATGATATGTTATAACGTTAGATCACTCTGCACACTCCAGATTAAGAGCGTGTTAGAAATTAATGCTCACATTGGAGAAGACTTTAAACATTTCCCACTTTATTAATTTTTCCTAAAATGGCCAGCTAGCTCTTTGACTTTAGTGAAATGTCCCCCCCCCCCCCCCCCCCCCATAGTTTTTGCCATTTTGAAAAATACAAAATGTCAAATTATCCACTGAAGTGGGGTAACAATAGTGTATTAAACATCTCACCATAGATCTTGAGCACTTGTCCAGAACTATTTCTAGTGCTGACCAATCTGCTCTTATATCGTCCCATACATTCATATTGTCCAGCATGTATGGCTGAGGCAGAGGTGATGGAAAGAGTAGCTCCATCTGAGTCCAGGGATGAAAAACTGTCCAACTGCATCTGTGTTCTGTTTCTGTACCATGTATAGGTCCAGTCAGAGCTGTCTGGAACCCCACAGCTCAACTCCACAGTCTCAGAGGGAAACACGTCTGACCATGGAGTCATTAGCTTCAGAGTTGGAACAGGGATAGCTAAGAGGAAACGGGTGATTGTGATTTTTCTGTACCCATATTTATGCTGTTTCATTTCAAGTTATTATGAGAGTCAATGTTATCAGATTATAGTGTCAGAGTATAATACAATGATATGCTGGTTTTCAAAGAGAGAAATATCAGATTGACTTATTTTTTGGCTCACCAGATATCTGTAGAGTCTGATCCTCGCTGTAGTCTGTATTGAATGTTGCTGTGCCTCTTTTGGCTATGCACTTATAAATACCACTGTCTGATGAAGTAGCTAAGCTGATGTTGTAACTATTGCTGCTGTTTGATAGTGGTCTTCCATTTTTGTACCATAGATACTCCCAGCCAGTGGAAACATCAACTTTACAACCAAAGGACACTGGCTCTCCAATGTACATCTTCTCAACACTTGGATATTGAGTCATTGAGGGTTTTGGCTTGTTGGCTAAAAAATTGAAAGGAAAATGTTTATGTCAGAAATAAGTACTGTTACCGCTTGTGCAGTGCAATATAGTAATCAGAAATCAGCTAGTCAAGAGAAACAAACTGCTAAACTGTGCTCACCATGGACAAAGAGAATGAGTGTGTTGCTGGATTCAGTTTTGACAGGCCGGGTTTTGTGTTGTCCTCTACAGGTGTACGTTCCAGCATCTTCATGTTTAGCAGATGAAATGATGAGAGATGATGTCTCTGCTCCAGGGGACACACTAATATGATCAGCACTGAGTTCATGTCCTTCTCTGTACCAGGTATAGGTCCAATCAGAGCTTCCCTGAACTCCGCAGTGCATTTCCACTCTCTCAGCAGGGAACACATCGAGCCATGGAGTTTGCAGTTCCAGAGAGGGAACAGGTATTTCTGCAGAGGCAACAACATGGAATTATTATGCAAGTCCTACGATTGAACTCCCATCCGTTCCATAATAGAATTTAACTGCAAGGCCTACAACCTATATAGTTCTTAAAACAGATATTTCATCAGCATTATTTAATATTTAAAAAAGAGTCTTACCAATTATATTGAGAGAAATGTTACTGCTCTCCTCTGCAAAGAATTCACGTTTGCCTCTTTCCCCCTTGCATGTATACATTCCACCATCAGAGGGAGCAGGAGAGCTGATGGTATAGGATTTACTGGAGTCAGAAGTGATGAGTTGTGTTCCGTCTTTGAACCACAGATAGTCCCAGCCAGAGGACACGTCAACTTCACATCTGAAGGTCACTGACTCTCCAACATACATCTGATCAAAGCCAGGATGAGGTTCCTTCCTTAATGTTGACTTGGGTCTGTTTTCTAAATCAGAAAGTACAACAACAACAACCCATCACAAACTCGATGCATGCCTCATTATGTTGAGTCTCTGAGTCGAGCAAACTTCAAAAACATATTTTGTATTGGGGAATAGCGAGATAATGTGACTGCTATCTTCCCTCTTGATATGTTAGCAGTACAACCGATGACAGATGTAAGTAATAACTACTTCTGCTGCACTGATATTTATTAGATAGTGTTATTAGCACTGGCATTACAGTAAGTAAGTGCTGTCTCTTATCTGATCAGATAAGAAAATATATGATTTCCAATCTGACTAATGCGTAACTAGTAAAAACTCACGGTGAACTGTGATTTCAGTGGAATTGCTGGGTCCAGAGCCGATGTTCCTCTTTTTATGGTGACTTTTACAGGTGAAGAGACCTTGATGCGTTTGTGTGGCTGAGAGGATGGTGAGTGACACTCCCTCTGCACCGAGGGACACAGCTGAGCCTCCACTGAGTCTCTCTGCATTTCTGTACCATGTATAGGTCCAGTCAGAGCTGTCTGGAACCCCACAGCTCAACTCCACAGTCTCAGAGGGAAACACGTCTGACCATGGAGTCATTAGCTTCAGAGTTGGAACAGGAATTGCTAAGAGGAAACGGGTAATTGTGATATTTCTGTACCCATATTTATGCTGTTTCGATTAAACATTATTCAATTATTATGAGAGTCAATGTTATCAGATTATAGTGTCAAAGTATAATACAATGATATGCTGGTATTCAAAGAGAGAAATATCAGATTTACTTATTTTTTGGCTCACCAGATATCTGTAGAGTCTGATCCTCGCTGTAGTCTGTATTGAATGTTGCTGTGCCTCTTTTGGCCATGCACTTATAAGTACCACTGTCTGATGAAGTAGCTGAACTGATGTTGTAACTATTGCTGCTGTTTGATAGTGGTCTTCCATCTTTGTACCATAGATACTCCCAGCCAGTGGAAATATCAACTTTACAACCAAAGGACACTGGCTCTCCAATGTACATCTTCTCAACACTTGGATCTTGGATCATCAAGGGTTTTGGCTTGTTAGCTAAAATTGAAAAGGAAATGATTATTCTTTGGTATTAGAAACAAGTACAGTATCTTTACCGCTCATGCAATGTAATAGTATTCAGAAAAGGTGCTAAACTGTGCTCACCATGGACGAAGAGAATGAGTGTGTTGTTGGATTGGATTCAGTTTTGACAGGCCGGGTTTTGTGTTGTCCTCTACAGGTGTACATTCCAGCATCTTCATGTTTAGCAGATGAAATGATGAGAGATGATCCCTCTGCTCCAGGGGACACACTAATATGATCAGCACTGAGTTCATGTCCTTCTCTGTACCAGGTATAGGTCCAATCAGAGCTTCCCGGAACTCCGCAGTGCATTTCCACTCTCTCAGCAGGGAACACATCGAGCCATGGAGTTTGCAGTTCCAGAGACGGAACAGGTATTTCTGCATAGACAACAACATGGCATTATTATGCAAGTCCTACGATTGAACTCCCATCCTTTCCATAATAGAATTTAACGGCATATCCTTAGGCCTACCACCGTCCTATATAGTTCTTAAAACAGATATATTAACAGCGTTATTTAATATTTAAAAAATAATCTTACCAATTATATTAAGAGAAATGTTACTGCTCTCCTCTGCAAAGAATTCATGTTTGCCTCTTTTCCCCTTGCATGTATACATTCCACCATCAGAGGGAGCAGGAGAGCTGATGGTGTAGTAGGATTTACTGGAGTCAGAAGAGATGAGTTGTGTTCCGTCTTTGAACCACAGATAGTCCCAGCCAGAGGACACGTCAACTTCACATCTGAAGGTCACTGACTCTCCAACATACATCTGATCAAAGCCAGGATGAGGTTCCTTCCTTAATGTTGACTTGGGTCTGTTTTCTAAATCAGAAAGTACAGCAACAACCCGTCACATTACCATGCAGTGACCACTAATGCTCAATATAAAAGTGTGGGTAAAACCCACTAATAAACAAAGACTCAATGTTCTTACGTAGTGCATTTTTGTTATGCACAGTACTATGGCCTAACCAAATACTTCATTATTAACACAAAATGTATGATGTCTAATGTCTTACAGCAGACTGCAAAAACACAATCTGTCAGTAGTAGTAAGGTAGTAAGGTAAAGTGCTATCTTTCTTCTTGATATGTTAGGATTAGAACTAAAGTCAGAGGTAAGAAATAACTACATCTGCTGCACTGATATTACACCAAAAGTGTACTGTCTCATATCATATCATGATATAATAGAACAAAGCCAATTCAAATATTCACAAATGAATGGAATGTTTCTCAATCTTGCTGAGATAAACTGACATGTAATATAATTATTAGAAACTCACGGTGAACGGTGATGTCAGCAGAGTTGCTGGGTCCAGAGCCGATGTTCCTGGTTTTATGGTGACTTTTACAGGTGTAGAGTCCTTGATGTGTTTGTGTGGCTGAGAGGATGGTGAGTGACACTCCCTCTGCACCCAGGGACACAGCTGAGCCTCCACTGAGTCTCTCTGAATTTCTATACCAGGTAAATGTCCAGTCAGAACTCCCCTGAACTGCACAGCTCATCTCCATTCTCTCAGTGAGGAACACATCCAACCACATGGTCTGTACCTCCAGAGATGGCTTAGGCGGATCTGGAAGTTTGCAGTAAATATTTGCATAAAATCTTAAAGAGTTTGACATGAATGTGTCTTCTTGGGCTGGGTGAGTTATGAAAAATAAAGTGCTTACCAGATAAATGCAGATTTGTCTTTTCACTGTGTTCTGTGATGAACTGACCATTTCCTCGCCTGGCTCGACACCAGTATTGCCCACTGTCAGATGGCTTTGGAGATCCTATAGTATAAGTATTGCTGCTGGATGTGTGAACCTCTTTTCCATCTCTGGACCAGATGTATTCCCACCCAGAGGACTGTTCAACCATACAGCTGAATATAACGGGCTCTCCAATGTATATTTCTGTCAAATTTGGGTTTTGTTCCAGTCTGGTCTGGGGCTTATTTGCTGATCAAAAATGGAGAAGAACAGACATTTTGTTTAAGTCTAGAGTCAAGCATACCTTTTTTTTAAGGTCCATGGTATAGCAACTTACCATAAACTGTTAGGCCAAATTCTTTGCTATCTCCAGTAGTAATTGGCTTGATCTTGTGATGACCTCTACAGGAGTACTTTCCAGTAGATGGAGGGGAGACGGTGACAGTTGAACCTCCTTGTCCGAGGGACACAGTGGAGTCTTCATTGAGCTTCTCTCCATCTCTGTACCAGGTGAAGGTCCAGTCAGAGCTGTCTGGAACCCCACAGCTCATCTCCACTCTCTCAGTGGGAAACACATCTGACCATGGAGTCATTAGCTTCAGAGCTGGAACAGGAATATCTGAAAATAAAATAGTCAGGTTGACTTTTCTGTATTCATATTTACAGTTTCCGGTTTCAATTAAGCAATATGTTACCCTTCTAAATTGTGAGAGGAAACGCTATACTCCAGATTATTGTGTCAATGTATATGATACATGGAAGTATTCAAAGGTAGAAATAACATATTAGAATAGAAACATTTCTCACCAGATATTTGTAGAGTCTGAGCCTCGCTGTAGTCTGTATTGAATGCTGTTGTGCCTCTTTTGGCCATGCACTTATAAGTACCACTGTCTGACGAAGTAACTGAGCTGATGTTATAAGTATTGCCATTGACTGATGATAGTTGTTCTCCATCTTTGAACCATAGATACTCCCAGGCAGAGGATTTGTCAACTTTACAAGCAAAGGACACTGGCTTTCCAGCATACATGTGGTCAATGCTTGGATCTTGAATCATCGTGGGTTTTGGCTTTTTGGCTAAAATTGAAATGGAAAATAAATGTTCATTATGTGGTGTCACAAGTAAGTATCATTATACTGCTTGTGCAATATAATAGCAATAAAGAAATCGAAATAACTCTTTTGCTGCATGGATATTACACTACTGTCTCATAATCAGATCAGAATCCAAGCACCAATTAAACATTATTTTCGATCTTGCTGGGATAAATGTACATGTAATAGATCTGGTTTCTCACAATAAACGCTGATATTAGTAGAGTTGCTGGGTCCAGAGATGATCTTCCTGTCTTTCTTTCTTTGCCTGGTTTTATGGTAACCTTTACACGTGTAGAGGCCTTTGTGCGTTTGTCTAGCTGCGAGGATGGTGAGTGACTTTCCCTCTGCCTCCAGGGACACGCCCGAACCATCACTGACTTTATTTCCATCTCTGTACCAGGTGAAAGCCCAGTCAGAACTCCCCTGAACTTCACAGCTCATCTCCACTCTCTCGGTAGGGAACACATCCAACCACTTGGTCTGTACCTCCAGAGATGGTGTTGGTGGGTCTGTAATTTTATCAAATTAGTGTAAAGATTAAAAAAAAATTGGTGGTGAAAAATGTACTCACATGTTTTACAACGTAAAAGTATCAATACTGCAATATAGAAATACTCCGTTACAAGTAAAAGTCTGGAATTCAACATTTACTTGAGTAAAAGTACAAAAGTATACTAGCTTCAAAATGTACTTGAAGTACCAAAAGTAAGAGTAAAAGTATTCATTATCATCAGAATGTTTTGTTTCATGTTTTGCATTCATTATTGTTATGATTGTTGCTATCGTCTCACCAATGACAGCCAATGATTTATCATTGCTAAATGCAGAGAGTTCCTCTCCTCGCTTGATTCGGCAGCGGTATGTTCCATCGTCAGCAGGGGCAGCAGAGTTAATGGTATATTGGTTTGAAGTTGGTTCAGCAGAATGTAGAGGTGTTCCTTGGTTGTTATGGAACCACTGATATGTCCAGTCTGGAGTACTGCCTGTAGCATCACAGTTCAGATTGACCCTCTCCCCACGGTAGATGTGGGCAGCAGGGGGATCCACAGACAAAGCTGGAGTTACACTGGACATTGGTGGCAGAGCTGTCATGGAAAGGTCATTGAGTGTGGTTGATGGGATACAGAGGGGACAGACAGGGTCACAGCAAACACAGTACTTCAATGTTCATTCATTGGAAAGCCAGTAAGAGGAACCTATGTGGGAGGAACCAGCTAGGGCTAAATGTGAAGCTGATAAAACCAGCTTCACAGTGAAATGAAATCATGACCCTACAATATACTAGTGTAAGGTACTGTGACGTGAACAGAGATAGCAATAGTACAGTGTGAATCATACTTCATATAGAGATGGTCTCAATAACATCTATGGCTACTACTGGCGTCATGAACACCCTTACAGTGCTGACATTAATGCCTGTGTGTTTATACTGTACTACAACAATATGAACCTTCAATACAACGATCAATACAATCTTTCCCTTGCCCTCACTCCTTCACCTCCCTCAGCAAAAATGGTTAGATCAAGCTGTTGATTATATATAGTGTATAGTATAGTGTCATTATATAGATATGTTCTAGTTACGTTCTTAGCTTACGCATGTTTCTTGATAAATGCATTTTATATATGTGATGTATTCCCATACTTTTGTTCTTGCCTAATGTAAGTCGCTCTGGATTAAGAGCGTCTGCTAAATGCCTAAATTGTAAATTGTAAATTGATTATACCATATGAGTTTAAAACATGTCATATGAGTTTAAAACATGATTCATCTTGTAATGTACTAACGGCATAAGATCGAAATAAACCATTCATTCATTCATTCATTCAAACCATTCATTCATTCATACCTTTGGCATCCTGGGCTGTACAAAGAGCAGCCAACACTGTTGAAAAAAGAGGGAACAGAATTCAGAGTTATGTACAGTAGAGTAGTAGACAATACATGAGAGCAAGTTCCTTTTTATGACTAAAGAGATGGGCATGATAGTCACTAATACCTGAACAATAAATCACTGTTCAAATGTCAAATGTTAGCATGGCGTAATATAATGTTTCAATTAATTTAAGTGTCAGTGATTTTTTTTTTTTACAATAATCACAAAAAAATGCAAGTGCAAGAAACACAACTTACATATGATGCTGAAGGCCTTGATAAACCACATTTTTCATTGAGGTTTGTGTGCCATATGCAAAGAAAGATGGTGAATCTTGGTGATGGATGCACGGCCGCAGGACTGTGTGGTAAGTTAGTATCAGTTGACAATGCGAGTAGGGTTGTGTGTTTAGTTCATGTTTAAACGAACATGGGCTTGCTAGTTTCCTGTGTAGCAGCTTTCCTGTTTCCTGCATATGCCCTTTTTTTGCAAAAGGAAATGTGTTGGTTAACCGCAGAAGTTTAACATGCACGCGCAATACATGTACATTTTGTACTACTACTGAGGAAATCTGTCAAAAAGATTTACAGCATTGCCTTTTGAATGTTTTTAGGGCCAGCTCTGCGTCCCCTCAGCCCTTTGTTCTATGACTTTAGGGTTACGGTTGAGGTTGAGGTTATATGTTTATGGTTAGGGCTAAGGTTGAGGGAACATACAATGAACCCTTGGTTCATAATCACAATGTATTGCATATCAACCAAATATTATGTATGTTCAAGAGCAGTAAGATTTTTTTAATTATACAAAAGATATAGCCTATTTGATTTTCTTTCAGACATTTTGCTGACATTTGCTTTTCAAGGTACGCAAAGTCGCTTTACAGGACAAAAAGAATAAAAACAATTGTATTAGAAAGATAAACGAGTTAAAAAGTAAACAAACAAGGTAAACAAACAATAGGCGGTAGGGTGTAGGGAAAGCAAGTCTGAAAAGGTGGGTTTTAACTTTAAGTGTGCTTTTGAACGTTTCGAAGGTAGGGGCAGCTCTGATGTGAGTTGGGAGTGAATTCCACAGTGAAGGGGTGGCCACTGCGAAAGCCCTGTCACCCCAAGTTCGCTTGTTGGACTTGTGGGGTTCTAGTTGGTTGGCAGTGCTTGACCTGAGGGAGCGGGTGGGGACATGGGGTTTGATGAGATCAGAGAGGTAGCAGGGGGCCTGATTATTTATAATTGTTGGCTTATTTTGTTACTGTTAACTCTTGTTGGCCTGAATTGTTATTGTTGCTATGGTGATATGTTGCTGTATCACTACTGTATTTATGAGTTGCTATGGCGATTTAGCTATTGCTGCTATATAGTAATTCATCATGGGGCTTATTTAATTATTATTAGCTGTATTGTTGTTGTTGATGTTGTTGTGTTTGGGTATGTTTCTTGCACAGTATTTCAGACGTTAACACACTTAGTTTTTTCCTGCTTGAGTATTCTCTAGGTCTCCCTCTCCCTCACACACACACACACACACACACACACACACACACACACACACACACACACACACACACACACACACACACACACACACACACACACACACACACACACACACACACACACACACACACACACACACACACACACACACACACACACACACAACTCTCTCTCTCTCTCTCTCTCTCTCTCTCTCTCTCTCTCTCTCTCTATGTGCATGTACAGGAAATGTGACTTTCATTTGTACATGAACTGAAATCAAAAAGTGAGAAAAGACCAAAAGAAAAATGCTCATCCATTAACGAAACTCTATTTAGTGCTGGAGGAAAATCAGGTAAATCACAATGAACAAAATATATGTACATATATTAATATTTTATTGTGAGCTTCCGTTTTCCTGAAGAAGGTCAATAACAGATGTTTTTCATTCATTTTGATGAGCTGACATGAAATAATGGACCTCACACAAAATCATAATGAAAACCTCAGGGGTCTTCAATATGGGGTCTGGGACCCCTGAGGGGTCCTTAGAATTACTACAGGGGGGCCACCAAATCGTTGTGTGATAACTAAGATATTGTTTTTACAAAAAAAGAGAAAAAATAAACTTGCGCTACAAAGCCTTGTGAGCTTGTAGATGTGCAATGTTGTCCGGCAAAGATGTTTGGTGTAGAGGGAAAAAAAGGTATTGGTGGAATGGCAGTTTAAGTGGTTAAATGTCTGACACACATTATGAATCCAACATAATCCAACTGATAATAGTAGGCTACTGTCAAACAAGTCTAAGCTACACAACACAATTTTATTCCGTTTTGATTGATTGATTGATTGAAGTAGCCTATTTATTAACAGTCTGCAGAATTACAGTACATTTCAAGCACAACTCAATACAAAAAACTGTGGATGACACCATAAAGCATTACACTTGTTTACAATAGGGTTTCATATCTCTCTCTCTCTCTCTCTCTCTCTCTCTCTCTCTCTCTCTCTCAGCTAAGGGGTCCTTAATTGGGCTGAACAATGTCGAAGACCCCTGCCTTAGTAAGTTAATTCACAATGAGAAAGGGGCATATAGTGGAGAGCATGAAATATTTTTTTTTGCATTTTGTGAATTCATGATCTCAGTGATCATTAAAATATATCTTCAATTTACGCACAGTCACACAGTGGCCCTATTTTCATCACTTCTTTACCCCACGTCTTTGCATTTTCTTTTCTTTCTTTCTTTTCTTTACTATTTTCAAAAACATTTCAAAATTGTTCAACTAGCCGATCTACATCGACACATTGTGAGCTAATTGTATATTAGTCTGGCTTATTAGCCAGGCTAGTAATACAGGACCTCTTGCTGCAGCAGAGAGCCCAGTTAGTCTTGTTTTGCCCCCCTGCAACAGCCCCTCGTGTTTTACCAGACAGTCAGTGAGCTGCCCAGCCCAAACCGTGACACCCATGGCCTGTTTGATGATTCATCTGCAGAAAAGTTATTTTTAAAGCAACTGACTGACACTCACAGATGCTTTAAACTTTAAGGTATCTTTAAAGTTTAAATCAGCGATTCTCAGCCTTTTAATTAGTGAGTTAATTCGCAATGAGAAAGGGGCACAGTGGAGAGCATGTATATGTTTAGCATTTTGTGAATTCATGATCTCAGTGATATTATCACTGAGATCGTGAATTTGTAAAATGCAAAGAACATTGCAGGGTTTTTATTTAATTAGTTACCACCCAGTGAGATTATGTTTTCTTGCTAATGAAAATGAGCTTGAGCTCTTCCCTGAGTGACTGTGATCATCATGCAACCACATTACTACTTCCACCCTACACCTTCCTGTTACAGTATAGTATGTCTATGTACAGAAATTACACCCGTAGCCTCCACCCCCTGCCTTTCTATAATACATTTAGACACTTTTAGTTGTGCCATTATCATCTATAGAATATCAATTAATGTTTTTGATTGATTGATTGAATACTTTATTAACAGTTTATTTTTTATTTATTAACAGTATCCACGTTTGCAAAAGGTACAGTGGTACAATTATACATGCAGATAAAGAATGCTAAAAGGATGACACAAAAAACCCAGAGGACTTGTTTCCATTCAATTCATCAAGACATATTAAGAGATGTTTTTGTGCTGTAAACAAGATAGTGACGGTGTGATTTGATTTAATCCAGCCATGCAATACTTTAGTCAGTGTATGCCTTGCATTGTGGAAGGGAAGTCAGTCTAAAGATCTTGACTCTTTCTGGATTCTGGAACATTTTGTTCTCAGGGGAAAGGATGTTATAGCGTCTTCAGGTTTTGATATTAAGTAGCATACACATTATGAACATGTCTGAAATAATGTAATATTTATTATTTTGTAGTTTGATATTTAGCAAGATCCAATGTGCTTGAGAGACTATCACTGGCAGTGCTATTGATGAAAACAATGGCTTCTCTGACATGTATAAACATATCACAGAGCATCAACATGGTCTCTTAAATCATACACCAATATTTAGGATGTGGCAAACAAATAAAATAAGAATTAGTATAGTATACTGTACAGTACATACATGGTTTATGCTGACATCTGGTGTTTAGCCAAATAATTGAAGCATTATATACAAGTGAACTCAGCACAGTAGTGTACTGTACATGAACATTAATTTCAGTTCTTATTAAAATGGTGGCGTATGATATCATATTTCTTTGAACAATCACGTGCTGACAAACCTGACACACTGGGGGTGTCAGCTTTTGTCAGACGGCGGGTTCCAGGGATAAAAGGTTGGGAACAACTACCCAAAAGCACACGCTGCCAAGGAACAACACCTGTTCACCAGCCCCGAGCCTTAACTCATACCACTGCACCTAACCTCCCTTTACCCGTGAATAAACACACCTAACCAGGCTTCACAGACCTTTGCACACAAGCCCCACACTACTTGCATAATGTGTTGTGTTGTTGCAACAGGAAATGTGTTGGTGAACCTCATTCAGACATGCGTCATCATGAACTTGTCATTTCCAGTATTACAAGCAAAACAAGGGGGAAAAACAGAGAAGCTGTTATGATATTAGCCCATGCACAGTTTAGTTTTAGTTTAGTTTAGTTTATTTTATTTCGAACCTTTCACAATACAATACATACATAATACATTATACACTTGAGTGGCCCGAAAAGGTGTAGGCTGAAGCTAAAAGCTTATAATTGCCTACCCTATTGGTTTACAGAACCAAATAAAAAATAAATAATAATAATAATGATAATAAAGCTGACAAAACTGTCAGACAGTAAACTAAGAAAATAACATCATAATAGTAATAATAATAGTAATAATAATAATAATAATAATAATAATAATAATGAAATGAGTTCGTGTATAGAATGATAAGACTCAGACCCTCTATAGACTGCTTCTTTGTTAAATGTATACATTACTATTTAATAATTGCATTTGTATATATTTAAATTTATTTAATTATTTGGTTTTAATATTTACTATTACTTATTTCTAACTAGGATACTCTAATGTTTTATATCTATTTATTACTTTGGATTTAAACATTTGTTTGAATTTGGTGACTGATGAGCACATTTTCAGATCCTTATCCAGGCTGTTCCATAGACGCACTCCTCTTACAGATAAGCATTTGTCTTTGGTGTTGGTTCTTGCGTTGTTCCTCTTAAATACACCAGTTCCCCTGAGTTTGTACCTGGTCTCTCGTGCTTTGAACAGCTCCTGCATGCAGGGTGGAAGAATATTGTGGTGGGCCTTGTACATTATTATAGCAGTGTTTAGATCAACTAGGTCTTCTAATTTTAGGGTTTTATTTTTAATAAAGAGTGGATTGGTTGGCTCTAGGTAGTCCGATTTATTTATTAATCTTATGGCTTTTTTTTGTAACAGAAATACAGGATTAACGTTAGTTTTATATGCACTCCCCCATACTTCCACACAGTAAGTTAGGTATGGAAGTATGAGGGAGCAGTACAGCAGATAAAGTGAACTGTGGTTGACAATGGGTTTCAATTTGTATAGTATAGCAATTGTTTTGGATATTTTTGACTTTGTGTTATCTATGTGTGGTTTCCAACAGAGTTTGTTATCTATAATGATACCCAAGAATTTGTGTTCATTGACTTGTTCGATTTCCACATTTTGGATTGTTAGTTTGACCGGTTTATCTATTTTTCTATTACAAAAGAGAATATATTTGGTTTTACTGAGATTTAGTGATAGTTTATTGGTGTCAAACCATTTTTTTAGGATTTGTAATTATTTTTCAACTGCATGGAGGAGCTGTTCAAGATCTCTTCCTGAACTATATAGGCTGGTGTCATCAGCAAATAAAACATACTTAAGTTGAGTTAGTGCTTCACCTATATCATTTATATATAGAATAAACAGCTTGGGGCCCAATACAGAACCCTGGGGAACTCCATGTGTAATATTTAGTTGGTCTGAGTCAACACCATTCACATGCACGTACTGTTTTCTTTCATGCAAGTAGCTTTCAAGCCACATGCTAGCATACAGTACATCTTAGTCTATGTACTTGAACTTGAGATACAGTGTACTTGATATGTATTGTGTACTGCCTGTACTGTAGCATACTTTATAGATAGGCTACGAGAGACATCTCGGTGGCAGCAAGGTCAGCCTTGCTGCAGTAGGCACGTTCTTCTGTCTCATATCTTATTGTCACGTCATTATGATCCAGCACTATATATGTTTCCTGTTTGTGTAATAAACTTTGTGAACCTTAGCGTGATACTGTCTCGTGTCCGTTAATTTGTTCTCCCGGGCCCGCCGCCGCAGTCGCCGTACCAAAGGAATATTCAACTGGATTGTCACACACCACCCAGCCTGCACACACCTGTCTGTCAGAACCAGACGAGGGTCCAGTACTTAGAGATTACAACAAAAGCTAATAAAATAAAATAAACTATGTGATAATTGTCAGGGTATAATGACTGTAGTCAGTATTGAAGGACAACTAAGTAAATCTAAATCTACATTTCAGTCAGACAACTCACGAATAGATTTAACCAATATTTATTATAGAATGAGAATACAAGTGTGCATACGATATTAGACTTACTCGGCGCGATTAAACACCATCGTAAAACATTAAGAGCAGGGAGATAGATTTACAATAAAACCCCCATGGGGAGCATAAATAACAGAGCCCACCGGTGGGGTGCTGGGGTGGTGGTGGGAGCAAACATCACATAACAACCAGGAACCATATACAGAGGAAGGCATGGAAGCTCTGAGAAGGAACAGAAGTGGTCACGTGACTGAGCTGCGCCATGACACTTTCATGGGAGACAAACTCACACCGGAAGTGTAATGAATACATGGCAGTGAATGGAGCCGGCTATACCAGCAAAAAAAAAAACATTATTTATGAACAATTGAGACCTGGAAAATAACAGAAGACATATCACAGGTTGTTTTCTAATCACTTACTTTTCGATGTGCACAGAGTGCACAGTATATAACTTTATCTGAGGATCTAAACAGCAGATATCGTTTCTGGCTCCGAAGTATTGCGAGATTTGGCTGCCAGACAGGAAACGGTGGGAAGTCTCGCAATACTTGGTGCGTTCAGAAAGGTACTTTGTGCTCTTTAGATACCATACCTCTATAAAAATGACACAGTGTACACATCGAACAGCAACACAGCAGACAATAATGTGTTACATGTCTTCTGTTATTTTCCAGAAGTGATTATACTTTAAAAAAGGTCTCATTCATAAATAATGTTTGTTCATGAGCTGGTCACTGAGCTCTCATTGACTCCAGTGCATTCTGCCAAACTTCCGGGTAGTTTGGCTCCCATGAAAGTGTCCATGAAAGTGTCATGGCGCAGCCCAGTCACGTGACCACTTCTCTTCCTTCTCAGAGCTTCCTTGGAGGAAGGCAAGGATAGTCTAAGAAGGATGAGACGCGAAGACCGTACGGGCGACGCCATGTTGCTTTGGAAGGAAAGAAACATGCGCAATGGGCTATATGCAGCCAACACTTCCGCGTTCAGCTTCCTTGGTCTCAACTGCGCATGTTTCTTTCCTTCCAAAGCAACATGGCGTCGCCCGTACGGTCTTCGCGTCTCATCCTTCTTAGACTATCCTTGGAGGAAGGCAGGAAGAGCATGCAGACTGGTGAGCTTAAGTAGCCCGCCCAATTGGTCAGCTGACTGCCACATCAGCGAATGACATGTGGGACTTGCCCACACTTATACACCCACATAGTAATGCAGCATGTTAACCCCTTGAGTATAGTATGCGCCTTTGAGCATGGCATGAACCCCTCGAGTATGTCTGCCTGAACTAACTCCGCAGGCTACACATCATTTATCCTCACTGCTTGAATGAAATCAGGCCCCCATTTCCATCTGTCATATCAGCGCTCTCAGATAGCAGAGCTAGAGAGAGAAAAAGAGATGTGGATCAGTGATATGCCTCTTGTGAAATATGTACAGAAATGTGAAAGTCATCTTCGAGAGAAAACCTAAGATGTCTGATTGTCTGTAATACCTTGATCCTCTGGGGAAGTTGTGGGGAGCGGTGTTGATTCACTGCAAATGTCTTCATCGTCATCTGTCTCTGTTGGGCCAATTTTTTTAACAATAGCACACAAACACACAATATTGCATGAAAATGTAATATGAGACATTTATCAAGAGACCTTATAGTCTGTTGTGTGCCGAAAATAGCCGACCTACTGTACAAGCTCATAGATCTGCTATTCTCTCCCATTTCTCAACGTTTGACACCATCACACGACGGAGCAAGAATTATGATCTCTATCTTGTATAAATAATATCTTTATACCTTTATTTGAAGCAGTGAGTGCAACCTCAGTGACACGGTCATAGTCGTCCAATGGGCAAGGGGCATCTGTAGCATAGAGGACAAGTCTTAACATAGACTCACTGTGTACACACGCACGCACGCACGCACGCACGCACGCACACCATCCATCACGTGTCTTCATACAGCATCACACAATTTATCAAAAGAAGCACATCTGCAAGCTCGAGCTTGTAGAGCTGCAACCTTTGATACTTTTGAATTTGAATCCTGAAAAGTAACAGTTTTGGAGTTATGAGGTCTCCACCCAACAGAGACCATTCAGTATAGGCTACATACCATCACGTGTCTTCAGCTCAGCCATGGTTAGGAAAAGATTGGGCTCTTCTGACGGTTCTGCATTCTTGTCTGTGAGAGTTGAAAATAATAATAACTTTTGCCTTTTGTCAACTATTTTCCTTTTCTTGTTTTACCGATGATGCAGTACGCTGGTGTTGTTTGACCTCAAACCAGATTTAGAACTTGTAGAAACTGATTATTTGTATAACATAATTATACTGAAAGATGAGGAGGATAAGGAGGATAAAGACCAACACCTGGTTTGCGGGTTATTCTTAGAGCGATGCATCCGATAAAGACAACGATAATTCCAAAGAAGAGACAACCGGAGATGGAGAGAAGCACCCTTCTCTTCAGAACTATAAAGACGGGAGAGACACAGAGAACAAAAGGAATGAAAATCAATATAAATACTCTAATGTTGGCTACTGTGCTGTATATGATTTTGGCGTTCAAGTCTAATTCATAACATATGTCATGTCAGTTATTTGTGGTGAGCGACAATCATTCAACAAAGTACAAATTAGGTTTTCTACTCACGGAGGTTCTTGGTCTTGAAAGCATCACTGCGGGTGGAGTAAGAGGGCCGTCCAAAGCGGATACCCTGGCAGGTGTACTGGCTCTGATCAGGGTCATCTTGGGGCGTGACTGTGAGGGTGTCAGAGGGACCCAGACTGTGTGCTTCTCTGAACCTGCATTTGTTGGTGTTTTGAAGTGTTTTAAGAGTGATGCAATGGGACATATACAGTACTTACTGGATACCACTGTTACACTTGGACATGCTTGGATATATAGATCGTACCATGTGTAGTTCCACTGGTCTTGGCTTCCCTTCACCTCACATCTGAGCTCCAGACTATCAGTGGAGAAGACTTCTGACCAGCCAGTTAACAGGGTCATGACGGCCCACGGACGCACTGCAGACACAGCAGGAGAATGACGTTAACCCTGTCAACAGATGCATACTCGCAGATGCATTTAAGAAGGAAAAGGAAAGGTTATTTTATGCTTACCTTGAATCTCAAGGTTACGGGTCTCTGAGAATTCTGTGCATAGTTTCTTGCCTCTCGTAGCTTTGCATTGATACGCCCCCTTGTTTGTTTGAGCAGCAGAGCTGATGGAATGACTGTTTCCAGAAGTGAGCAGTGGTATTTTATCTTTGTACCACTGATACTTCCATCCAGAGGACACCGTAACTTCACAGCTGAAGTCCACAAATTCTCCAATGTACATCACCTTGTACTCTGGAACTTGCTTCAGTGCAGCTTTGGGCATCTCATCTGAGGTTAGATATAATTAATATGCCAAAGTTTAGATACTCGAAGACTGTACAATCTAGGACATTATATTATACATTATAATATATTTTCCTAAAATGACCAGCTAGGTCTTTGACTATAGTACTCTGGTGTCTAACATTAAACCAAGTGAAACACGCAATGCCAAATTATCCCTTGAAGTGGGGTAACAATAGTGTATAAATCATCTTACCATAGACTGTGAGAACAGATCCAGAACTATTTCCAGTGGTGACAGACCTGCTCTTGTGTCGTCCCATACACTCATATTCTCCAGCATGTATGGCTGAGGCAGAGTGGATGGAAAGAGTAGCTCCATCTGAGTCCAGAGATGAAAAACTGTCCAACTGCCTCTGTGTTCTATTTCTGTACCATGTATAGGTCCAGTCAGAGCTGTCTGGAACCCCACAGCTCAACTCCACAGCCTCAGAGGGAAACACATCTGACCATGGAGTCATTAGCTTCAGAGTTGGAACAGGAACAGCTAAAAAATAAATAGGCAGTTTTGAGTTTTCTTCATGCTTTCATGCTTTTTCATTTGAAATTGAATAGTATGTCAGAATTATAAATCATAAGAAGCAATACTTTCTGATTATTGTATCAATTTATAAGATACACAAGCATTCAAAAACAGAACTCACAGTACATTTTATTTGGCTCACCAGATATTTGTAGTGTCCGAACCTTGCTGTAGTCTGAATTGAATGTTGCTGTGCCTCTTTTGGCCATGCACTTATAAGTACCACTGTCTGATGAAATAGCTACGCTGATGTTGTAACTATTGCTGCTGTTTGATAGTGGTGTTCCATCTTTGTACCATAGATACTCCCAGCCAGTGGAAACATCAACTTTACAACAAAAGGACACTGGCTCTCCAATGTACATCTTCTCAACACTTGGATCTTGAGTCATCGAGGCTTTTGGCTTGTTAGCTAAAATTGAAAAGGAAATGATTATTCTTTGGTATTAGAAACAAGTACAGTATCTTTACCGCTCATGCAATGTAATAGTATTCAGAAAAGGTGCTAAACTGTGCTCACCATGGACGAAGAGAATGAGTGTGTTGTTGGATTCAGTTTTGACAGGCCGGGTTTTGTGTTGTCCTCTACAGGTGTACGTTCCAGCATCTTCATGTTTAGGAGATGCAATGATGAGAGATGATCCCTCTGCTCCAGGGGACACACTAATATGATCAGCACTGAGTTCATGTCCGTCTCTGTACCAGGTATAGGTCCAATCAGAGCTTCCCTGAACTCCGCAGTGCATTTCCACTCTCTCAGCAGGGAACACATCGAGCCATGGAGTTTGCAGTGCCAGAGAGGGAACAGGTATTTCTGCATAGACAACAACATGGCATAAGTTATAGCCTATAACCCATTTAATGCCCATCCATTCCATTCTCTATTAGACCTTGACAAAATAAAATGTAAATACATTTATAACTGGCCACTGGAACACTTGCCAACTGCAAAACTAGCTCTAACATAATTCTTAAAACGGGTATTTTAGAAACGATTAAATATATTTTATTTCCTTACCAATAATTTTAAGAGAAATTGTCTCGCTGTCATTTGCCATGAATTCATGTTTGCCTCTTTTCCCCTTGCATGTATACATTCCACCATCAGAGGGAGCAGGAGAGCTGATGGTGTAGGATTTACTGGAGTCAGAAGTGATGAGTTGTGTTCCGTCTTTGAACCACAGATAATCCCAGCCAGAGGACACGTCAACTTCACATCTGAAGGTCACTGACTCTCCAACATACATCTGATCAAAGCCAGGATGAGGTTCCTTCCTTAATGTTGACTTGGGTCTGTTTTCTAAATCAGAAAGTACAACAACAACACATAAAAAGAAAGAAGTGTCACATTTCTATCTCTGGGATCCCCAATTTATATTGTAAAATCACTGTTAATTTAACTCTGAGAGTGTACAAATGGAACCAAATAGACCCATTAGGGTCCATTTGGTTCCATTTGTACACTCTCTGAGTTACAGACCCATAAGGGTCCATTTGGTTCCAAAAGGCTGGGGACCCCCTGGAACTCCCTCAAGGACTCCTGAGGGTCCCCGGACCCTACTTTGGGAACCACTGTCTTATCCGATCTGATAGAATATAGCCAAGTCAAATAGCCAATTATTATTAATAATGACATTGTACAATATACGTCATAATTAAAAAAAAAACTGCTAAAGTGCTAAACCGTGCTCACCATGGACGAAGAGAATGAGTGTGTTGTTGGATTCAGTTTTGACAGGCCGGGTTTTGTGTTGTCCTCTACAGGTGTACGTTCCAGCATCTTCATGTTTAGGAGATGAAATGATGAGAGATGATCCCTCTGCTCCAGGGGACACACTAATATGATCAGCACTGAGTTCATGTCCGTCTCTGTACCAGGTATAGGTCCAATCAGAGCTTCCCTGAACTCCGCAGTGCATTTCCACTCTCTCAGCAGGGAACACATCGAGCCATGGAGTTTGCAGTGCCAGAGAGGGAACAGGTATTTCTGCATAGACAACAACATGGCATAAGTTATAGCCTATAACCCATTTAATGCCCATCCATTCCATTCTCTATTAGACCTTGACAAAATAAAATGTAAATACATTTATAACTGGCCACTGGAACACTTGCCAACTGCAAAACTAGCTCTAACATAATTCTTAAAACGGGTATTTTAGAAACGATTAAATATATTTTATTTCCTTACCAATAATTTTAAGAGAAATTGTCTCGCTGTCATTTGCCATGAATTCATGTTTGCCTCTTTTCCCCTTGCATGTATACATTCCACCATCAGAGGGAGCAGGAGAGCTGATGGTGTAGGATTTACTGGAGTCAGAAGTGATGAGTTGTGTTCCGTCTTTGAACCACAGATAATCCCAGCCAGAGGACACGTCAACTTCACATCTGAAGGTCACTGACTCTCCAACATACATCTGATCAAAGCCAGGATGAGGTTCCTTCCTTAATGTTGACTTGGGTCTGTTTTCTAAATCAGAAAGTACAACAACAACACATAAAAAGAAAGAAGTGTCACATTTCTATCTCTGGGATCCCCAATTTATATTGTAAAATCACTGTTAATTTAACTCTGAGAGTGTACAAATGGAACCAAATTGACCCATTAGGGTCCATTGGTTCCATTTGTACACTCTCTGAGTTACAGACCCATAAGCGTCCATTTGGTTCCAAAAAGCTGGGGACCCCCTGGAACTCCCTCAAGGACTCCTGAGGGTCCCCGGACCCTACTTTGGGAACCACTGTCTTATCCGATCTGATATAATATAGCCAAGTCAAATAGCCAATTATTATTAATAATGACATTGTACAATCTACGTCATAATAAAAAAAAACTGCTAAAGTGCTAAACCGTGCTCACCATGGACGAAGAGAATGAGTGTGTTGTTGGATTCAGTTTTGACAGGCCGGGTTTTGTGTTGGCCTCTACAGGTGTACGTTCCAGCACCTTCATGTTTAGCAGATGAAATGATGAGAGATGATCCCTCTGCTCCAGGGGACACACTAATATGATCAGCACTGAGTTCATGTCCGTCTCTGTACCAGGTATAGGTCCAATCAGAGCTTCCCGGAACTCCGCAGTGCATTTCCACTCTCTCAGCAGGGAACGCATCGAGCCATGGAGTTTGCAGTTCCAGAGATGGAACAGGTATTTCTGCATAGGCAACAACATGGCATTATTATGCAAGTCCTACGATTGAACTCCCATCCTTTCCATAATGGAATTCAACATCATATCCTTAGGCCTACCAGTGCTAACACCTATATATATATAGTTCTTAAAACAGATATTTCATCAGCGTTATTTAATATTTAAAAAATAATCTTACCAATTATATTAAGATAAATATTCCTGCTCTCATCTGCAAAGAATTCATGTTTGCCTCTTTTTCCCTTGCATGTATACATTCCACCATCAGAGGGAGCAGGAGAGCTGATGGTATAGTAGGATTTACTGAAATCAGAAGTGATGAGTTGTGTTCCGTCTTTGAACCACAGATAATCCCAGCCAGAGGACACGTCAACTTCACATCTGAAGGTCACTGACTCTCCAACATACACCTGATCAAAGCCAGGATGAGGATCCTTCTTTAATGTTGATTTGGGTCTGTTTTCTAATCCAGAAAGTACAACAACAACCCATCATCACAAACTTGATGCATGCCTCATAAAAATGCATCATTATGTTGAGTCTCTGAGTCGAACAAACTTCAAAAACATACTTTGTATTTGGGGAATAGCGAGATAATGTGACTGCTATCTTCCCTCTTGATATGTCAGCATTAGTACCGATGACAGATGTTGAGATGTAAGCAATAACTACTACTGCTGCATTGATATTAGATGGCATTACAGTAAGTGTAACGTCTCTTATCTGATCAGATAATAAAATATATATTTTTCAATCTGGCTAATGCGTAATATAACTGGTAAAAACTCACGGTAAACGGTGATGTCAGCCGAGTTGCTGGGTCCAGAGCCGATGTTCCTGGTTTTATGGTGACTTTTACAGGTGTAGAGACCTTGATGTGTTTGTGTGGCTGAGAGGATGGTGAGTACCACTCCATCTGCACCCAGGGACACAGCTGAGTCTCCACTGAGTCTCTCTGTATCTCTGTACCATGTATAGGTCCAGTCAGAGCTGTCTGGAACCCCACAGCTCATCTCCACTCTCTCAGAGGGAAACACATCTGACCATGGAGTCATTAGCTTCAGAGTTGGAACAGGAATATCTTAAAAAATATAGAAAAATAAATAGATAAAACAAATAAACAAAACAAAACAACAATCGCAAACAAATAAAGATGGTTTTGAGTTTACTGCATAAACGTATGCCTTTTCATTTAAACAGTAGCCTATGTCACAAATATAAATCATAAGAAGCAGTGCAATCAGATTATTGTTCAATGTATATAAGCAAGCATTCAAAAACAGAAATCACAGTATACATTTTATTTTACTCACCAGATATTTGTAGAGTCCGAGCCTCGCTGTAGTCTGTATTGAATGCTGTTGTGCCTCTTTTGGCCATGCACTTATAAGTACCACTGTCTGATGAAGTAGCTGAGCTGATGTTGTAACTATTGCCGCTGTTTGATAGTGGTATTTCATCTTTGTACCATAGATACTCCCAGCCAGTGGAAATATCAACTGTACAACCAAAGGACACTGGCTCTGTAATGTACATCTTCTCAACACTTGGATATTGAGTCATCAAGGCTTTTGGCTTGTTAGCTAAAATTGAAAAGGAAAATAAGTATTGTTATGCTTGTGCAATATAATAGTGATGACAAATGGAAATAACTTCTGGCTGCACGGATATTGCAGTGTTTACTGTATGATATATCAGTTCAGATTAGATAACAGACCATAGCCAATTCAACTAAGGAACAATTAACTGCATTTTTTGGTCTTGCTGAGATAAACTAATATTAATAGAAACTCACGGTGAACTGTGATATCAGCAGAGTTGCTGGGTCCAGAGCCGATGTTCCTGGTTTCATGGTGACCTTTACAGGTGTAGAGTCCTTGATGCATTTGTGTGGCTGAGAGGATGGTGAGTGACACTCCCTCTGCATCCAGGGACACAGCTGAGCCTCCACTGAGTATATCTCCATCTCTGTACCAGGTGAATGTCCAGTCAGAACTCCCCTGAACTCCACAGCTCATCTCCACTCTCTCAGAGGGAAACACATCCGACCACTGGGTCTGTACCTTCAGGGATGGCATTGGTGGTTCTGCAATTTAATGGAATATAAAACTCATTACAGAGATTTGTGAAACACACTAGACCATTTTCAAAATGGTTTCTCATCATGTTTATCTATATGTTATATCTATAACTAGCTCTAGAATAACAGTATGATAATAATTATGACTATGAAGTCTGAAAACCACCGGTCTCACGGTCTCACCAATGACAGCCAATGATTTATCATTGCTAAATGCAGAGAGTTCCTCTCCTCGCTTGATTCGGCAGCGGTATGTTCCATCGTCAGCAGGGGCAGCAGAGTTAATGGTATATTGGTTTGAAGTTGGTTCAGCAGAATGTAGAGGTGTTCCTTGGTTGTTATGGAACCACTGATATGTCCAGTCTGGAGTACTGCCTGTAGCATCACAGTTCAGATTGACCCTCTCCTCACGGTAGATGTGGGCAGCAGGGGGATCCACAGACAAAGCTGGAGTTACACTGAACACTGGTGGCAGAGCTGTCATGGGAAGGTCATTGAGTGTGGTTGCTGGGATACAGAGGGGACAAGGGTTAGATCACAGCAAACACAACCAAAGCTCATGAAACCGAAAATCACATATTTAAAATTATGTAAAACAAGAGAGATAACATTGATTTCAAACATTTGCAACATAAATGTACAAGGTTATTTCAAACAGTGGAATAGAATCAGACCATACCATTTTCATCAGCATCCTGGGCTGTACAAAGAGCAGCCAACACTGTTGAAAAAAGAGGAAGCCAAAATCAGAATTAGCGTTCCGTTTTGACAATATACATGATAGTCTAGTACAAGACCATTTCTAAAGAGATGAGCGGGCAGTGGTGGCTCAGGGGTAGAGTGACCGGATGCCGGATGGTAACTGCAAGGTTGCCAGTTCAAACCCAGGCTCCCCCAGAGTTAGCGTCAAAGTGTCCTTGAGCAAGACCCTGAACCCCTAACCCCTGCTCCTGATGTGCTGGTTGGTGCCTTGCATGGTTTCTGGTGTATGAATGTGTATGTGAATGGGTGAATGAAATGCACAATCTATGTAAAGCGCCTTCAATAAATACGCTATATAAATGCACCATTTACCATTTATGATAGGTCACTAATACTAATGCTGCAGCACTGTTCACATGTTAGTATGGTCTATCGGTATAAATAATAAATGTATTTCTTTTCAGAGAAAACATTGAAACATTACACAATAATTACATAATTACACAATTAAAACAAAATATAATTTGGCGGTATCACAGCCAAATTATACTTCTGCCAGAATAGTTACAGAGTGAAACTTCTTACAAACTTACACATGATGCTGAAAGCCTTGATGAACCACATATTTCAATGCATGCACGATGCCGTTATCTGCAATCTGTTGAATGAATGAATTGTCTACCAAGGACTGCATGTGTTAGGTTTGTATCAGTATGTAAGGCAATGAAAGATGGTGTGCTCATTTCTAAACGTAGAATCACGTAGGCTTGCTGCTTTCCTGTGTACTGTAGCTTCTTTCCTGTCTCACTCACATACCGGTACAAGACTTTCTTTTGGGGTGCAAACGGAAATGTGTTGGTGAACCACATTCAGAAGTTTATCACGCATGCACATGAATTTCCATGCATGTATATTTCTGATCATTGCTGAATCATTGCTGATCATTACTACCAAAGGAAATGAACCGTTTTGATTTACAGCATTGTCTTGTTGACTGCTTTCATTCACATCATTTTATTGCATATGAATCAAATATTGTGTATGAATAAGAGCAGTACGTTTTGTATTTTTCTAAACTGATTCAGGTTACATAAATCTGATGACGAATAATCTCCTTACTCTGGAATTTGTGGTCTAATCTAAACATTAATATAATTTGCATGCCCTTCAGAGGAGATGCCGAAAGCTGTACTGAAGCAAGAACCAGAGTACAAGATGATGTACACTGGAGAATCTGTGAACTTCTGCTGTGCAGTTACAGTACTACAGTACATGTACGGTTTCCTCTGGATGGGAGTATCAGTGGTACAAATTTAAGATAAATCACCACTGCTCACTTCTGGAAACAGTCATTCCATCAGCTCTGCTGTTCAAACAAACAAGGGGGAGTATCAATGCCAATCTACAAGAGGCAAGAAAAAATAACTTTGCACAGATCAGGGACCCGTAACCTTGGTTCAAGCACATTATAACCTTTTCATTCTTTAAATGCATCTACAAGCATGCAGCCGTTGGAACGAGTTCACCTCATTCTCCTGCTGTCTGCAGTGCGTCCATGGGCCGTCATGACCCTGTTAACTGGCTGGTCAGAAGTCTTCTCCACTGATAGTCTGGAGCTCAGATGTGAGGTGAAGGGAATCCAAGACCAGTGGAACTACACATGGTACGATCTATATATTCAATCATGAAGATTAACACGTGTATTATACTGTACCACCCAGGCCCAGGGGTCATCAATATGTCAAGACTTGTGACAAGACTTGCCCTCGTCCGTTGAAAACATTAGCCTATAATGTTCTTATTTTGATCATAAGATCCATAATTATTGAATGTCAGACTCTGACTCTCGGTCTCCATATTTTCTTCAGAATATGTATGACACTGCAGCTATGACACTGCAAAGACATTCAAGCTGGAATTACCGACCGGACAGGGACCAGGGACCTTCCCCTGAGTCCCCTGCACGGGAAAGAGAGGCATATCTGCCGGCCACGTGGGGGAAAAGAACCGATCTGCAAGGACAACACCCACTTTGGGTGTGGCCTGCCATCAACCAGGCAGGCAGTCAATTTAAGACACCTGATCATGCCTGGGACTGGGTCTGAGCACACTTTAGATTCCATGCGCGGACAGAAGAAGCTGTCTTTTGCGTCATTTCCGTTTTTTTAGACAGCTGGTGGATGGAAAAGAAGCTCCACCCATGCGTCGGCCAGATTCCCGGAAAAGCTTGTCCCAGCGGCATTCTGACGCAAAAGACAGCTTCTGTCCGCTCATGGAAGTTCAAGTGTGCCCAGGCTGACTCGGAGCTGCCAGGCAGGCATGCAGTCAATTTAGGACATGTGATCACGCCTGGGAGGCATTAATGGATAACTTTAGGCGGGACATGTTACCATCCTGACGACAGACACCCTGCGATCGATGGCTCTTCAAAGAGCAGGCCATGTGGAACGAGCATGCAAGTTCATGCTGGAGAATGGACAGAATTCTAGCCCACAATAACCTATACCTGATCTGGCAGAGACCTGTGCTCTGAGGAGCACTGTTTCTAGTTAAGCAGTGATTTAGTTGTATCTGTAGGAATTTTACAGTATTAATAGATCAGGATCAGAAGTGACTCAGAAAAAAATACTTTATTTCTGCCTTTAACTGACATATGATGGACCAAATGCAGAACCAAAAGCAGGCAGGCAGGCAGATAAATAAAGTTGAATGATGATTTATTTACAACTAGGCAGGACATACAAGGGCAGGACACTGTGACAACAAACTATAAACTGGCAAGTGAACGCTGAACACAGGGAGGTTTAGACAAGACACATGTGCAACATAACTAAAGTCAACACACTATAGGCTGACACAGAGCCATATATTTCTAAGGCTCTGGGCTGACACTAAACAGGAGGACACAGGTGAAATACAAAGACTAATTAAGGTTAGACAAGGCAGGTAGAAAACATTAGAGCAGACAGGAAACACTAGGAACTACACCACAATAAAAGTACAGTTCGTGACATTAACAATTAAGGCCTGAGAGCCTGCTGCCTATGCTGTGCTGATTCACAATAGCCTATACAAGCCTATTATTTTTCTGGTTGCTTTGGGGTGTAGGGTTCCATACACTCAAATATGATGTAAATCCAACCATTTGGAAAACGGTGCAGGACTAACTTGGCACTCGTTTTTTCAGGGAAGGTGCATGGGTACATGGCTGCGGCTGCGCTTTGTTGGTGCAGAAGGTTTATTGAAGAATTGCATGACTTTTGCAGTCTAAGTAAATCGTTTGATGGTTGATGTCTATAATGCATGCCATTGTTTCTCAACCAATAGTCCACAACTCCACATACTACTAGTGGTCCATGGTACCATTAGGTCTGCAGGTGGTCCATGGGAAAACGTTTTAAAATGGAAATAAATAAAAGTTGTTAAAATGTTTAAATGCTTAAATAATCTTTCATAAGTCCATTCAAAAACATATTTGAATTATTAAGCGTGGGCGAAAAGGCTTGGAAATGAACAATTTGTTGCGCGATACTACGCAGTAGTACGCAAATAAATGATATCAAGCCTTTATCGGTCATTGGTGACCTGAACTATGCTAGTGGTCCAGAGCTCAGAAAACCACTGATCTATTCTTATCTCACGGTTACCATCATTTCGTTCTTACTTTATCCAATCTACCATATTAAACTCCTTTTATATTAACTGATATATTGATTGTATGAGCGTCAAGCACACACATGCAGTATATAGCCTATTTCCTAATAATGATGACTGAACCAGGCTGGGTGCACTTCTTGAATTTCTTCACCGCCAACTTCCAAGCAAATTACAACATTGAGGCCTCATCATAGGTCACTATGGGTCATTTCGTTTTTCAGGGGGAAAAAAATATATAAAAATAAAAGACAGTCTTCACTTCCTTATGTTTCTAAATGCATGATCAGGGACCACATGCAATTCCTTCACGGACCACCAGTTGAAAACCCCTTCTGTAGTTAAAGGCTTTTTTCTATTTCTGCCTCTAATAAAGCCTTATATAATATAAACACAATAGAACCAAATGTTGCGATATATAGGGACACTACCTGTAGACCATCTGTGCAAGTATGACACAACAAACAGGTAGAAAATGGGAAAGGATTGACTTGGAACTTTTTGGTTTAGGCGTTCTTTTGCAGTCACTTCATGGATGAATTTCTCATGATTTTGCAGTAAAAGTAAAACTTATAATGATCCATTTCATGAAGAGGAAAAAACACTGTCACATTTAGTTATAAGCCTGTCAGTATATTGTGAATATTCCTCAGAAAGGTCCACTTTTTGCTATTTCCGCCTATAATAAGGAAGGCGTATAGACTGGATATAGGCGTGGTGTGAGTCACTTCATGGATCAATTGCATGACCTTTGCCGTAAAAGCAAAACTTGTGACAATCCATTTCATGAAGGGGACATCCTAAAAACATAAAAAAGCGTCTACCCCTTATAAGAGTATGACCAAAATTACAAGAGAATATTGCTCAGAAAGGTAAACTTTTTTATATTTCCACCTATTTAAGGCCTAATATAAAAGGCTGCTGATTCACAATAGAACCAAATATTGGCATTGCTTCGAACAAAGGTATTCAATATATTACTTTTAAGATAATACATGATATATGGATAATTTTACAGTGGGTTATTCTAAGGTCATTATTACACACCAGGAGCAATGTGAATAAACTATACGATACGCAATGATTTCACGTCAAACTTGTATTTTAGTGATGCCTCATTCATGCAGGTTGAAAAATAATTATGTCGCTTCATCGCCTCATTATAATCTAAAAAAAGCATTCATTTAAATTAACATGAATTAATCTCACAAAATAAATGATGCTCCCGGTGTGTATGGACCTCTGACCTCTCTATGGGTCCCTTCTTTCCCATTGGACGACTATGACAGCATCTCTGAGGTTTCACAGACAAATAAAGGTATAAATACATGATAATATGGTGGAAATGGGTAACCCGAAGATCTCTTGGTTAATTTCACATGTTAATCTGTGTGATTATGTGCTATTTGTAAAACCATTTAACCTGCAGAAACAAATTTGCAGTGAATCGACAAACACTCCCCGTATCTTCCCCAGAGAACCACTACGTGGTATATTATAACAATATTAAGTTTTCTCTCTACGATGATGACTTGCACATATTTTTTTTTTATATGGGCAGAGGAATATCAGTGATCCACATTTACCTTCTTTCTCCCATAGCTGTGCCATCCAAGAGGGTTCGATACGGCAGAGGGAATTAGAGAACTGATGTCATTCAAGCAGCTGTGAGGATACTCACAGGAAAAGGATCACTCTTGTATAGTTAATTAGATGTCCTGCAAACTTGAACACATAGTCACAAAGGTATTTAGAAGTCAGATGCCACATTTAGAATAGTAATACACAGAAATAAACCATTACAACATTCCCCCTATGACACAGTTTTTGGTCAACAACGTGAGAGTCGGCAAGCATCAAATGTCAGTACAACTACACAACATCTCTGAAAGTGATAACAAACCTGAATAGAATATAAATTAGATTATTATTGGATAGATTATACGATTCAACAAACAGAGGAGCATGTCCTTTTGTCTTTGATTCAATGTTTTTATTTTTACTGTTTTAAGTGTGCTCACCTATGGACTACTGGTGTGGTTTAGCAGCTGCACCAGCGGGCAGAGAAGGAGGCCCTCCACAGAGTGGTCAAGGCTGCAGGGACAATGCAGTCTCCCAGAGATCTCCACAGTCTTCACCTCCCACTGCCTACGCCGTGCAAATAACATCCTACAGAGTAACAGGACCAGTTCCACCCAGCACACCATCTCTTCCAACTTCTGCCCTCTGGTAGGAGATACCGATTTATCTGAGCCAGAACCAGCAGACTGGCCAACAGCCTTTTACCCACAGGCTGTCAGGCTGCTGAATGAACAACCTGACCCCACCCACCCCGACCCCCCTCTAAGGTATTATACGTGTACTGTACCAGACTTGGACTTTGCATTGCTGAACTCTATTATTACATTAGATGCACTAGCACTATTGCACTTTGGGTATATTTATTATTTTCCCAGTATGTTTATTGGTATGCCAGTGGTGAAGAAGCTCTGAACTGAATTTTGTTGTTTCGTACTGTAAGCAATGACAATAAAGATCTATCTATCTATTACAATGATCTTTTAATGATGTTGGAAGCAGAAAGAAAGAAAGAAAGAAAGAAAGAAAGAAAGAAAGAAAGAAAATCTCTTATTTTGCATATTATTACTTTTATCCTTTACGCTGGTCTTTGCATTTTATTAAAAAAAATATATTCCTTATGCCCGGATACTTATTCTATACTTTAGGTGTGTCGATGTATTCATCATGCACATTTTACCATAACTTGTTGATTTTAGTGTTTTGTTTAATTTTAGTTACTGTGCGAATAGGAGACAGATGATTAAAATAAATATGCATCACCGTCCTGTTGTATAAGCAGGGAAACTAACATAAGTGTACAATGCTGGAGTTCTCTTGTAGATAATGCTTCAATTCTTTGACCAACCACCAGATGTCAGCAAACACCATTTAATCCTTATGTTGTATTATTTGCTTTCACAAGAAGTCCACAGCTGTATGTTACCATTTGAGATCATACTGATGCTGTGTGACGGTTCCCAAAGTGGTGTCCGGGGACCCCCAGGGGTCCTTGAGGGAGTTCCAGGGGGTCCCCAGATAAATGATAGTTAGGAACCAAATGGACCCTTATGGGTCTGTAACTCTGAGCAGAGTATATTTAACATTGATTTTACAATATAAATTGGGGGTCCCAGAGATAGAAAGGCCATTAAATGGGGGTCCGTAATATGCATGTCAAACTGGGGGTCCTTGAAATGAAACGGGTTGAGAATCACTGCCAGAGCCGTAACAATCTTCTCTTATGGGGGTCCCTGGCATACCTTTTCAAATGGGGGTCCCCCGGCTAATTGGTGTCAATATTGGTGTGATATATTGATCCATGGCATAGAAGCCATTGTATGTACAGTACATCGAGCAGTGACTATATAGTCTCTATAGTGTCTCAGTAAAATATCAAAATACAAAAGAATAAATATTTCTGACTGTTTCTTTCAGACTTGTAATGTGTGTGTGTGACACATCCTTTCCTTTGACAGCACCTGTAGATAAGATAGAAGCAGAAACAGAATGCCAGACAAACATTTTGATAAATAGATTTTTAGGCTGACTTTCACAATGCATGCAGATTGCAGACCTTAAAATATTACATGGCTGGGCGATATATTGACTCAATCAAATCACAATAACAAAATCACAATACTTTGGACGTAATGCGTGTATTGAAATTTTTGAGGATGACTGCTGGCGTTGAGAGGTACTTTAATTAAAAAAGAGACATTTTAGAAAATTATTGGTAATGTGGATACATAAACGCTATGTAGGCTAGAATCCCTTTGTGAACTAAATAGTCATATATTGCCATAACTAACTTACAGTTGCTTTGGAATTTGTGTATGTGTACTTAGAGTTAACAAGAACAAGAAGAATGCATGAGTAATGTGATGGCGTCTCGCCGAGATCAAAGGGTGTTGTAACTTTTTATGAGCCTGGATGGAGCCATCTCCTTCTGTCTCGTCTCCTCTCCTTTCCGCTCTGTGCTATTCTTACAAGCGTGTAACTGGATAGATGCGTCTGTACCGGTAGCGCAAAATAAGTTTATAAAGACATAAGACTTCCATCGTTCCATGAGAAACACTGATGGGCTACTCATAGTCAGGTAACAAATATATTTATTTAGCCAATGTATCAGTGTCTGAGCTGCTTTCAACCACATGAACCCTCGCGGGACTCGAGGGACTCTGGGTATGTCATACATTAGGCAAAAAATAGGGGATTCGGTGACAATAGGACATATACAAGCTTGCGAGTCGCGACACATGCTTGTAGAATCTAGAGTTGTACCCGCATGTACTCGGTATCGGTAAAGGTCCCGATACTCTGACCCGATACAGAAACATTCAATTGATTGCTGTGGTGTGACCAAAACAGCACTTTCCTAAGAGATGGAGGTACAAATGGAGGGGGCCCAAGTGTAGACCCCGGGGACCGCAGTCAAAGAAGTATAGGGTTTTAAAAAAAAATGTCCATAAATATTAAGAAACCATTTGAGCTATATCACAATTTAACAATCTAAAACCCAGATATATCAAATGTCATCACCCGTGCAGCTCTAGCCTAATGATATGTGAGTGACTCACAGCTACTTGAGGATGTCGCTCAATTTCTCAACATAATACTCATAGTTGTCCTTGCAGTCCTCCCAAGGTGTGAGTTCCTGATCCTCGTTCTCCACGTATCTGTTCCACACGTGCAGGAAGTCGAACGGCGTCATCATCCTCAGCTTGCAGCCGGCGCGGACCAGGGCCCTCAGCCCTTCGACGATCTCCGGCTCCTCGAAGTCGAGGAGGCGCGAGCAGAAGATGCAGAGGCGCAGCTTCTTGCGCTGCTGGAGGACGGCGGCCAGCTTGGCGGCGCAAGACGCACACGGGCTGGACGACACGTACCACGTCACCTCGTACTCCTGGGAGGAGTTTGGGAGGATCTGGATGGGCGGAAAAGAGGCTAGTTATTTGCAAAGTACAATAGAGCACGCATGCCTAAAGTGAGTGGCAAAGTGAGTTTTAACGCCGTTTAATACAACCAGACAGGACTTTTCTGTTTGGATGTATGGGCTGTCAAGGCCAGAAAGTAGTTTTTTGCGTTCCCGCACAACTTCCGGGTATGATGATGATGCCACGCACAAACCCTCTATAGGGGTCTTCAACGTTTTTCAGACCAAGGACCCCTCAGCCTTGCCCAGCCAGCATGCTTTCTGGTATAGATAATAATAATATGTTCACCGATCTGAGCCTAGACCACTCCTAGACCAGGAACTGTGTCTCGTTCCCCCAGCCTTTCCTTCTTGAGCCGAATGCCAACGAAAATAAAAGCCTGAGTACCGAGCCTAAGGACCCCTTAGCTGAGAGAGAGAGAGAGAGAGAGATGAACTACATAAACGTGGATCAAATTATGTTGCAGATTAAATGTTTTCAATCATAAACTTCAGTGTTGTGTAAATTCATGTTTTTAGTTTTTGTTTGTTTGTTTGTTTGTTTGTTTGTTTGTTTGTTTGTTTTACTTAATTTTCAGACCTTTAACAACTTAAACCCTCAATACTGAGTAAATTTGACCGTACAAGCTCACAAGGCCTTGTAGCGTGAGGTGTGGTGTGATATTTTTGGCTATTGTTCCCATCAGAATAGGGTTTCTAGGGTTTAAGTGTATGTAAAAAACAAACCAAAAAACAAATCCAATCACACAAAGATTTGGAGGCCCTCCTGTTAGTAACTCTGAGGACCACCTAGGGGTCCCGGACCCCTTTTAAAGACACCTGAAGTAGAGACGTGTGTGAGGGTGCTGCTCTCTGCTTAATAATAATAATAATAATATAATAATAATAAAACTTTATTTATTTGTATAAATAAAGTTGCAGCTCAAAGTGCTTTACAGAGCAATAGAAAACAAAGAAAAGCAAAGGCATAAAACAACATTGAAGTAATAGCAGTGAATAAGGCAATACAGTGAGGAACAACCAGGAATTTACAGGCTTTAGTTCCGACATACTATTTGTCCGACTGTCATTAGACCGACAACCTACCTCAAACCCTAACCTAACCATAACCGCAAGCACGGGAGCAACGCATGTTCGATCGCATGTCCGACCGTTGTTTCCCCATGTCGGACCTTTGATGTGTCGGATCTGCGTGTGCATCTGCGTTTTTCCACGCCGTTGGCCCATAAAAGCAGAAAGCTTCACTGTTTTTGAATTGCCATTTTTTAGGCCAGCAGTGGAGGAACTGAGGGGGGGGGGGGGGCGGTTTGGGACATATCTAGACAGGCAGTCATGTAGGTAGTAAAACAATTTTAAAAGCCAAAGGAAGCTAATGATCAGTGTCAACTGTGAGTTCACCTTTGTCTGCGTGTGATTTGATCCCTGGGAGTGTGTGTGTGTGAGTGACCTGGTCATTACCAGCTGAAAGAAGGCCTCCTCGACGTGCGCGGTGGTGTGTTCGTCTTCCATGTAGCCGCTCAGGGACTCGCCGGGGCCACCGCCGTCTCCCGGCATGTCCACCCGGAAGCACATCAGGGTCTTGTTGCGCCCCGACGAATACTCCACGTTCCTGAACTGGAACTTAAAGTAGAACAGGCTCATTTTTTCCCTAAATAGAAGAGCGGGGGGAAACAGATAAGAGAGAGAAAGTGAAACAGCGCCCATAGCTCTATCATAACAAAGTAGCCTTCATCATTTTCAGGGAAGGCCAACGCAAGTGTTTCATAAGCTTTTGTTATTTCTGTCTCGACAGCTTCCATCTGTCACCGTGGCTGGTACCGTGCGCGTTTGCCCAGGAGGCTTTGATGTACTTTTATCTCATGAAAGGCAATGCAGGATCTCCCTGCAATGTTTTCAAAGCAATATGTCAATCCCAGCCAATCGCGTATGGAGACACCGAATGTAGAACAGCCAGTGCCTGTGCATAATTAATATTAACAATACACACATATTACTGATGAATCTGTAAACCATCCAACACTACATTAAAAAATATATATTTTTTTTTAAATTATACATCTTTGAGAGCTTCAGATGACTTCTCATTATACCTTAGTTTTAGTTAGTTCTACAATGCTTAGTTTTAGTTTTTATTAGTTTTAGTGTTGTTTTTTCATAATTGGGGTAATTTGTCAGGTGCGGGATTTACAAATGTCAGAGCAAGTAGGACTATTGTGTAATAAAAACTCAACAAAAGATACCATTTAAGAAATATTACTGTTGGTAACAAGAAATACTAAAAGTAAGGGCATTTTGTCTATAATTTCAGTTTGTTTTAGTGTTGTAAACACACAATACAGTTTGTGTTTATATTATAGCTTTTATTTAGTTCAGTTAACGAAAATGTTTTATTTTTATTTTTTCCGTTACTTTTTGTTAACTATAGGCCTAATAACCTTGCTGAGCACAGAACTGCAGTGGTTTCCAAACTTTTTCAAGTCAATGGAAGCAAATGGACCCGTCAGGGTCCAGCTGGGGACCCCCTGGAACTCCATCAAGGACCCCTAGGGGTCCCCGGACCCCACTTTGGAAACCACTGGCATAGAATACCCATTGGGGTGTGTCACTAGCTTGGACTAGTAAATTAACGCTTCCGTAAACTTTGTCGGATGCCACATCATAACTCTCCATATACTATGGCTGTGCCAGGTCATGGGAAACAGGATGTGAGAGACTGTAGCTCCAATAGATTTTTAGAATATGTGCCTCTCATTAAAGGGGAAAAATATGTTAATGACGTTTAGAAGATTTAGAACACTTTCCTGGGGGTCTTTATGTGTGTAATATGTGGTTTTAGATATTTTTGATTTTAGCAGTGAGTCCAGTGTCTCTGATGTCATGGACACTGGGCTCACTTACTTCCTGGACTACATCAAAGAAGCTTTGAGAAGGAAGAGAGGTGGTCACGTGACTGGGCTGCGCCATGACACTTTCATGGACAAGCTTCCTTGGACTACATGTTGTCTCAGTAAGACAGCCCTCCCCCTTTCCACGAGGAGGAGCAGTGCACCAAAGCATTATGGGGATTGTAGTCCAGGAAGGAAGTGAGCCCAGTGTCCATGACATCAGTGACACTGGGCTTACTGCTAAAATCTAAAAGTGAAATAATTGTATAAATTGACATGTGTCATTGTCATGTGTTATACATGTCAGAGACACATGACATATAGTTTTATGCACATAAACCATGTAGTGCTGTATAAAGTGGTTCCCAAACTTTTTCATGTCAAGGACCCCCAAATTGACACTAATTAGCCCACGGACCCCCATTTGAAATGATATGTAGTCTAGGACCTGGCTAAGATATGTATGCACTTTTAGGACAGAATATCTCAATTGTTCTTGGCTAATATGACCGCCGCAAACAACTTGGGAACTGTGAAAAATTCTCTATCCGGGGCGAAATACCCAAAAAATGACCACGCCCTTTTTAAAATGACCACTAGTTCAAACATGGCTCTATTTTCTAAACAGATTTTCTGAGGTGCTCAAAATGTTCAGAAAACTCATGTTTGTTGAATCCGTGCCCGAGCCAGCAACCCTCCAGGTCATCATAGTGGCCAAATCCAATATGGCCGCCAATCCGCCACCTGAAAAAGGTTTTGTCTACAACATTTGAACCAGATGAGCTATGAATGCAAACTTGGTGTCTAAATCATGTTTTTTGACAATTAGAAACATTTTGGAATGCTTATCTGTATGACGTGTGGCTGAACCTCTACCAGAGGTGGACAGAGTACTCGACCCCAGTACTTAAGTAGCCTACAAATACGACCTGTTCAGATTTACTCCACTACAAGAAAAAGTAGTTCAGTCAAAATGTTACTTGAGTAAGAGTGAAAAAGTATGTGCTATTAAATGTACTTAAGTATTCAAGAGTAAAAGTAAATTCAGGCCTGGACTGGCCACTTGACGTACAGGGCATATACCGGTTACCAATATACTTACTATCCCTCCTCTGTATGTTGTTGTCCAAACCATCTCAGTCTGGCCTCTCTGGCTTTATCTCCAAAACATCTGACATGTGCTGTCCCTCTGATGTACTCATTCATGATCCTATCCATCCTTGTTACTCCCAGAGAGAACCTCAACATTTTAGTCTCTGCTACCTCCAGCTCTGCTTCCTGTCTTTCTGACTATCTCTAAAACATAAATGTGTAAACTACAGATGTAATTTTATTGAAACAAGAGAATAATAGCATAAGAGCTAAGAGCATAATAGCTTAATAATTTATGCTGAGCATTAGTCAAAGGTATCACATTTTAACAGTAGGCTATGTTTAAATTGGAAACACGCGCGAGCAAACACACACACACACACACACACACACACACACACACACACACACACACACACACACACACACACACACGCACACACACACACACGCTCCGTCCTTTAGATTCCTCGCGGAGAAGACCTTTTTTTGTCGAGGTGCAAAGGATTCCAGCTTTGCATAATTCCAATGTGTTTCTAATGTTCAAAAAGCACAAAATAGGCACCAAGTTTGCAAAAAATGACAAAGTTAAAGTAAGTAAAACAAATTGTCAGATAGTCGCCATCTTTGAAATATGCAAAATAGAGGTTCAGCCACAACCAGTCATAAAGATGATCATTCCAAAATGTTTCTAATTGTCAAAAAACATGATTTAGACACCAAGTTTCAGTTTGCATTCATAGCTCATGTGGTTCAAAAGTTAGATAAAACCTTTTTCAGGTGGCGGACTGGCGGCCATATTGGATTTGGCCACTATGATAACCTGGAGGGTTGCTGGCTTGGGCACGGATTCAACAAACATGAGTATTCTGAACATTTTGAGCACCTCAGAAAATCTGTAGCTCCAACGGTTTAGAACTTCATGTTTGAAGTAGTGGTCATTTTTAAAAGGGCGTGGTCATTTTCGAGTATTTCGCCCCGAATAGAGACTTTTTCACAGTTCCCAAGTTGTTTGCGGGGGTCATATTAGCCAAGAACAGTTGAGATATTCAGTGCATACATATCTTAGCCAGGTCCTCTACTAATGCCAGGGACCCCCATAAGAGAAGATTTTTAAGGCTGTAGCAGAGATTCTCAACCCATTTAATTTCAAGGACCCCCAGTTTGACCTGCATTAGGCTATGGACCCCCATTCAATGGCCTTTCTATCTCTGGGACCCCCAATTTATATTGTAAAATCAATGTTAATTTAACTCTGAGATGTTTACGAATATTGGTTCCAAACTTTTTAGCTGGGGACCCCCTGGAACTCCATCAAGGACTCCTGGGGGTCCCCAGAACCCACTTTGGGAACCACTGGTATAAATCATCTCAATGGACATATTAATGTAAAATATCTGCTAGGCCACTGGTCACACTCAACAAACAGATCTACTGTAACACTCAGAGGAAGACATTGAAAGAGCAGGTGACTTTGGGATACAGCGATAGAGCGGGGGGGGGGGGGGGGGGGGGTGAGGCTTGTGTGTTTTCATTGTGAGTCATTCTTATTCTTACCCGTGTTAGTTAGTTTAGTCTTTAGGACGACAGGTGCAAGTCGTTAGTACGATGATACGATCACTCGTCACTCCACATTATTATGGTATTATATTGGGAACAACACAACTGGAGAGGAAAAACAGCTGCAAACACACAACCAATTAATGTATCATGCGCAAATTATTACATACTGTAGTTGTGGAAAAAAAGAAAAAAAGAAGAAATGTACGGTTTCCACTGAATGGATTATTACTTGTATTTGTGGCAGGTAGACTGTCTTCCAGAGAAAACTGTTTTCCCTTTTTATTTTATTAGTGAGCTCTTGCTCATCTGTTTTTTAACCACTAGGGAAACCTAGGACTTACATAGGCCTATAAACCCTTGTTATGGAGAATAAAAACAAAACAAAACACAGCACTAATGTTAGTAAAGAAAATGATAGTCAACCAAAAGATCAAGTCTCAACCACAACACACACACACGCGCGCGCACCACGCACACGCGCGCGCACACACACACACACACACACACACACACACACACACACACACACACACACACACACACACACACACACACACACACACACACACACACACAGTGGTTTGATCTTTAACCCACCCTGTAATAATCTCAAAAGGTGGCAGCTCCATGGGCTGATACTCTCCATTCTCCTCGGTTTCCATCCCTTCTGCTCCTCCAGGCTTTTCTCCATCCTTTACATCCTTCTTTACTTCTTCTCCTTTGGGCTTCTCGGGTCCACACTCAGGTTTCTTTACATCCTTCTTTACGTCTTCTCCTTTGGGCTTCTCGGGTCCACACTCAGGTTTCTTTACAACTTTGTCAGGCTTCTTAACCGCTTTCGCCTTCTCTTTCTCGTCGTCCGTTTTGCTGTCCACTTTCTTCTCTTTCTTCTTCACACTTAACCGGCTGTTTTTGTCCGCCATGGTTTTTGACCGTGTGATTGTCTGCCTGTGCGTGTGACGGAGGAAGAGATAGAGAGCGAGACAGAGTGACAGACAGAGAGAGACAGAGAGAAAGACACAGAGAGAGAGACACACAGAGAGAAAGAGATAGAGACAGAGACAGAGAGAAAGCAGGTGTCAATGAGTGTAAGTGAGGTGATAATGTGTGTGTTAACTGAAATAGATGCTATTGTGTGTTGAGTCAGTCAGAAAGTGTGTGAGTGTGTGTCTGTGTGTGCACTGAGTCCAGACAGTGGGTGACTCAGTGAACCCACTCCCCCTTTTTCCATGCCCCTGCTATTAAAAGGCCAGCGGACAACACTGTACGTGGGTGAATAAGGCCAAAGGGTATGCGTAAGGATTGGAATGGGGGAGGGGATGACGAGTGGACACAAGAATGATCATATACTAACTATATGCTAAATAACATTCATACTGTCATGTGCCAATGGCCAACAAAATAAACAACGTGCTACATATTCTGTGCACAACAGAATATGGAAAAGCATTCTATCTCTGAGGCTTTGGCACTGTCATCAGACCAACAGGAGGAGGGTTATTAATAACCACTTTGGCAACGTGTGTGTGTGTGCGTGTGTGTGTGTGCGTGCGTGCATGTGCGTGTGCGTGTGTAGCTTACCAGGGCTCCTCTCTGATATAGAACACCACAGTTGTTCTCGCCAACTATAAAGTCTTCTGGGCTTTGACAATACACCAAGGCCAGCTAAAGGGCAACCCGAAACGGGGAGGTGCATGTGTGTGTGCGTGCGTGTGCGTGCGTGCGGGGTGGTCACTGGCACAAGCACATACAGTACACACACACACACACACACACACTGAAGCAGTGTTTGTCTCTGTGCTATGAATATGAGTGTGGTGTTGGCTAGTGCGCATGTGTCCATGAACAATCAATCTCTGAAATCACCCTGCATCAATATGGTCCTCTGCTGAGGCCAGTGTGGAATGGGGGAGGGGAAGAATTGGTCGTGTGTGTGTATGTGTGTGCATGCGCTCGTGTGTGCGTGCGTGTGCAAAATGGGTTTCTGCACTGCAGATGCAATAACTTGAGGCAAAAGGGAGAGCGTGGAATGGGAGGGAGGGAGGGAGGGGGGAGTTCAATTACAATTTCCTCTCCTCCCTCAGTCTCACTCTCTGTCAAGTAATTCATTTCAGAGGCAATTACCAATAGGACCGCAGCCCAGCCTGCCTGTGTGCCTCGTCTAACTCGAATGGATGAGCTGTCACAGCCAGGGGAGGGAGGGATAGAGAGCGCCGCTTCAAGCTGCTCCACAAACAAACCCAACACACCCATGGGCAGAGCAGCGAAAACAACACTTTTTAGAGGACACGACGCCAGGCAGACGGCGAGACTAAAGTCACACGGACGCCCTACTACTGTTAAAGCAGCACACTATAAAGCGTACAGTACCAGAGACATCCCTGCGGTGATAATAACCCAAGATCACAGCAATCACCAGTGATGATCTACGATTATGAGGGCTCTGTAATTTCATTGTAGACTAAATAGATTATGGAATCCTCTCTGAAGAGTTTTTTTAGCTTCTTTTTTTTCACCTTGTATGGCAGGGAAGGCCGAATTGGAGACAATCCAAAGGGGTACACGGGGATAGTGAGCGGTGTGTTACCATTGGTGACGGACAGATGGAATCATGGCACCCTATGGCATCGGATCTGCTCCACTCCACTCGCAACCTGTCGCTATCAACTTGATTGATTGATGGACAGATTATTTTCCCATTAATCTCAAAGACGGCCAAATAATACATTGAGACAGCATGCACCACATCACTGAAGAGGTTGTAGAACTAGACAATATGGTTACAGTTATTTATTTTCTCTCTCTCTCTCATTTACTTTCGTACATATTTTTAAGCATTGAGGTTTTGTGAGGCTAGTGAGCTGTGACGGAAAGTATACAAGAGCAGGATGTGACTGCTGGCTGCCTGCTGACTCAAATTCAGCTCTAATGGAATTACTTCCAATTACCATGCCTCCCCACTAGCCGAGCCCAGGGTAACACACACACACACACACACACACACACACACACACACACACACACACACACACACACACACACACACACACACACACACACACACACACACACACACACACACACACACACACACACACACACACACACACACACACACACACACACACACACACACACACACACACACACACACACACACACACGTTTCTCCTTCAAACGTATACACTACACCACGGTGTGGTTGCACAATAACACAGTAGTCCAACAACATAGTGTAGAGAAGTCTCTCTCACACACGCTCGCACGCACACTCGCACGCACAGGGGCAGAAGCAGAGTCACATAGAATTCAACCAGATTCAGGGGACAGAATTGAATGCGATTGAAGTACCGACAATGACATTTAAATGGATTTGACCTGTAGTCGCTCAGAGGGTGTGTAGGGCAGGCTACGGCGGATTGGCACAGGAAGAGATGAATTCATTGCGGTTAGAAATGAGATCGCCGCATTCGGTTTCCCATCAGTTGTAAGAAAACGGTGCACTGTATAATCCTCCATGTTAATTTAACCCTACTACGAGTGTACGAATGTAAACAAATGGACCCATAAGAGTCCATTTGGTTGCATTCGTACGCTCTCAGAGTTACAAATAGATAAATGAACCCTCATGATGTTGCTGTGCGTAAAGACCCACTCCCTTGAATTGCATACAGACATATTTCTCTGTATTATTAATATTATTTTTTTATTATAATGTCCTAATGATGAAACATACGTACGTACATACATACAGAAAGAAAAAAGCGACGGTGATGCAATGTCCTGTCATTCACTGGCTGACAGCTTTCATCCCTCCATCACACGAGCACATCATGTTAATCACAAACTCTATGGTTATTATCAGGGGTGTAACAAATAACAATATAGTAACTGCATATCGTATTGTTTTGCAATGCAAATAATCGGTACCGAATCGTTTTGCAATTATTTGCATCGCAAATAATCAATTGTATCAATAGTAAGTAAGTACTTGTGTGTTGTACTTAAAGAAAAAAGAAAAGGGGGGCTTAATTACTTTTCTATTCCATATCACTACACTTGGTCTATCGATAACTCTGTGTATTCTCTGTGTTCATGTCAAGGTGCGGGTTTGTCCATATGTGTTCAAATATAATGTCCATAATGGGACAGCATTTCCGGGGGTCCCCAGCCAAAAACGTTGAGAACCCCTGGTTTACAGTACAGGCCCAAGCTGTGTTGTAGGGATGGGTGATTTTGGATGGGGGGGCTTGTGTTTGTCTGGAAGCCCTGCTACGGCTGTAATCTGGATGGGGGGGGCTTGTGTTTGTCTGGAAGCCCTGCTACGGCTGTAATCTGGATGGGGGGGCTTGTGTTTGTCTGGAAGCCCTGCTACGGCTGTAATCTGGATGGGGGGGGCTTGTGTTTGTCTGGAAGCCCTGCTACGGCTGTAATCTGGATGGGGGGGCTTGTGTTTGTCTGGAAGCCCTGCTACGGCTGTAATCTGGATGGGGGGGCTTGTGTTTGTCTGGAAGCCCTGCTACGGCTGTAATCTCACACAGTAAATGTATTAGTATCGATCTGCTGCTTGTCCCCTTGGTCTGCAGCTTGGAGTTATGGGCTGGGAGATATGGCCAAAGTTATCAGGATCAAATATTTCATGTCAGTCGATATGCGTGTTATCTTTAGTTTAAAAGGCTGTTGTTCATTCTACATATTAGTAATCTGAATAAACTAGAGAGGGTTAGCTGAAGCTTAAAATGTGCTTTAACGGTCATGAAATGACATATAGGCTTAAATATGTCTTCAAGTTGACATAGACTATGATGGAAAGATTGCCAATGAAGCAAAGTATGTTTGCGGTCCATCATTATTGCGCTGACTTCATTTCAGCGCTTCCTAAAAGACTAACAATCTGCTGTACTGTAGAATACAGCCATAAACGTAAACTGTATTTGATCTACAAGGCTTCAAGCTGCAAGCTGCATGTATAGTTTTGTCCTACTTTGTTGATGCGAATCTATTAAAGTGACGACGGCGGAGAGCTAGCTTACCATCCATCGCCTGCTGTTCTGTTTGTTGTTGGACTTTAAATGGCCGAAATACATACAAACAAAGCTGGAAAACTTTTTTGATTACAATACCATCCTCCTTGTGTTAAGTGCTATGGCCCTGGAGATGCGACTTCCACGATGACACTTGAACCTTTTTTAAGAGGATTAAAGAGTACATTTGCATACCTACTAGGAATCTGAAGCAACCAAAATTATCATGTGTTTGTGCCTGTGGCTATGGTGGGTGTTTCTGTTTACTGCTCACTGCATACCCTCACAAATGTAACGAGTAACTCTATTCCAGCCAAGTGACTAGCTGTTTGTGTCACTTGTGGAATTGATATTAAACTGTATAAAGAAAGTACAGATATTTAGAAAACATTTTGTATTCATATTGAGAAAAATGATCTTTAGATAATTATTATTTTATTTCCCACCCCCTACAGACAGACCTATACCCATCTATCCTAGCCACATCAAGTCCACAAGAGTGGGCTTCATAGAAAACAAACATAGCGTTTCTCATCTACAGTAGTCGTGTGTGCACAGCCCTACTAACAGACAGAAACCCTATACATTCACTCTGTGCACGTCTTACAGTCGTGTTAACTGATGTAATAAGGGTTTCTTGAAGAATAACAGAGGTTAGTATCCTGTTAGTGGCTGTAGGTAAGACGTTATTGGCTCTGTGACAACTCCCTTTACAGAACAGAAAAATTAGTGCAAAGCCTTAGGTCCATAATAATCGGTAGTTGGCTTTCAGGTAGATGAGGGTCTCAAGGTTCTTTGGTAAGACGCAGCCTCTCTCTGGCCTCAGACAGTGCCCGGCAGAATTGAAAATGCTCTCTACCAGAGTGCCACTGGCGGGTATGGTAAATGCCCTCTTGGCCACCTGGGCGAGCAGTGGAAAGTCAATGGCCTTACGCCTCCAGTAATGCAAGGGTTCCTCGTCGGTTGGCTCCTCGCGCAGATAAACAGCTAGCTCCTGATCGAGACTCTTGGCCTGTGCAGTGGGTCTCTGCTTGATGAAGGAGAACAGCTTGCAAGGCCGGGAGAGAGGGGAAACGGGAGACGGAGCAGACGACGGAGGGGTTTGCGCCTGGGAACGGAGCTCCATATTGGGGTCTACAGGGCTCGAGCCCGGGGAGTGTTTTGTTAACTCTGCTAGCAGGACCTGCCTATGCCAGTCAGGGTTGCTGCTCCACGAAAGCTTGAACTGAGGATCCAACGTCGTGGCAGTGACATAGAGGGGGTCCTCCAGGATGGGGGCCAGTCGACGCTCCACGGCCTGGGCTAAGCTCACGAGCAGAGCAGGGCAGTGGGGAGGGGCCGGGGTCTCGGAGAGGTGCTTACGTAGGCCCAGGACACAGGGCAGCGCCAGGCTGATGGGCACGAGTCTGTCAGCCTGTCTCTCTGCCTGCTTGTCCCCGTGCACCATGTCCCAGGCCTCGGTGAAGGGCTCTAGAATGTCCGTTAGTTCCCTCAGCAGGGCCCTCTCGGGAGCGCTCAGCGCCAGCTCACCTCGACCACTTACCTCCTCCAGGAAGTCCACCGAATCTAACAGCCGCCGCAGCACCTGCACGGCAAATAAAACACAAGTGCCAATGAATACACATCCTTTGCTTAACCCATTAACATCTGAGGCCGAGTCTAAATCAGTAGTTCTCAGTTTCTCACATGTTCAATATTTTTCAAAAATGTTCAATAATAAGTTGATAACAGATGTACAAGCTTGTATATCTGCTATTTTTGAATAGCGAATACAAAAATCTAAAATGACAACCACCTTTGCTGCAGTTTGCTGGTAGCTCTACAAATCTACAAATTCCAAAGTTCCTGATTTACATTAGCATGTGAGACATTATTAATTATATCTCAGAAGTACATTCATTTTGTCATGTTTGATGGGCGCAGTGTGTAGGTCACTACAGGAACTTCCTACTATGGCTATAACTGTAAAGGAATGGAATCTATAATAGAGTTTAGAGTGACACTTTATCACACATGATTTATGCTTTTCTAATATTGTTCTAGCTGTTTATGTTATTACTCTATGTGGGTGTGTTAGTAACAAAACAGATGGCTGTTGGCGCTATCAATGTGAATGTTGTGAATATAACAACAGCTACTGGCCACGTTGGTGATCTTTGAGCCACCTCTGTCCAGAAGATGATGCGGATATCTATTCCACACTGCAGCACACACTTTTGTTGGATTGGTTAGTTTGTTGTTTAACTTATTAATTTACTGTCCGGCTTCTATAGCTGGCAGTTTGTGCACTTTTGTTTTATGCACAGAGAAGGAGCTAAGTTTTAGAGTCACAGAAAACATTTTTTATTTTTACTCCACCCCACTGTCAATCGAGTGTTTGGTGTTTTATTTGTTTTTTATGTGCATTCCATTCATCATGCGTTTCATTTGTGTTCTAATAAATTATTGTTATTTGGTAGCGAACTTTAGTTTTTGGGCTTTGTTAAAATATCTGTATTGTTTCACCGGTTTAGCCTAATGCCAAACGGTGAAGCTTATTGAGCCGTAACAATGCCCATGTGAGCCAATGTGAGTGACCACCGTGGAAAAAGTACTATAAATCTTAATTTCTTCACAGCCCGCCCTACGCGTGAGAATAGAGGTCTCACGGTTATAGCTTGGCAACTTTGTAAACAGCATACAAATACAGCTTACTCCACACAATATCAGAGAACTGTAACAGATACTAACGCCTAAACACAGTTTTAAGGATCGAACAGGAAGAATTAGTTGAATTCTTCCACAATAGGTGCCAACCTAATAAAAGATCTTGAACGAAGAAAATAAAGTTTGTGTTCAAACTGCATTTACTGTTTCCAGTCACTTTTTCATTAAGCAAACAATATTTCATTTCAGGATAACGTTACTGTAGTTCAACGACCTCAGTGTCAAGTAATTGGTAGTTTGTAAAACTATGCTTTCAGTGTAGCTTCTCTGACAACACTGTAGAGATGTGTACCTGTACTGTATGCAATTCAGTTACACAGTTAGACTTCTATTCGCAAACTGACAATATCGCTGAGACAGTTTATTAGTGTGGTTGCCCTAACAGGGCCTAAGGAGTCTAGTTGCCCTAACAGGGCAACTAGACTATAGTACTTGGAACACTTTATTATTCTAGAGTAACCTTTTTTTGGAAACGCTACTCCTCCCAGTTTGGACGGCACGCACTTGAGCCATATGTCACATCGACCGGCTTCATCGGTGTGCTTGTATTTTGCTAAGAGAAATGTTGTAGAGTTTAATATTAATTACTGAATTAATTTCACCCATTCTTGACATTATTCCGGTAGACAGTCTCAGCCCTAGCGGTCGCCTTTATCGCCTTTAAGGTGTATTACTGGTAATGTTACAGTACATACTTTAAGTTGAGCGGCCCAGTCTCTCATAATGGGAGGGCAGCTTCCTGGTCCCCTGATCACGCCGTCTGGACCATCGAACACCTGGCTCAGTTTCTCAGACGGGACGGCCGCAGTGATGTAGTTGTAGAAGCAAGCGGCTTTGGACAGAGGGGAGGAGAGCTGAGGGCAGGAGTATAGCCCCTCTCTGACACAGTGGTCCAGGGAGCGAGAGAAGCAGTCCACGCGACATGCACCCAGGCCCTGCTCCCACGAGTCCTCCCACCCTCCGTCTTCACCTCTCTCACTTCGACCGGTGTGATTCCTGGTCTCCAAGTTGTCCGCGATGTCCCCCTCTTCTTCCTCTTCTTCCTCCTCCTCCTCCTCCTCCTCCTCCGCCCGTCCATTGTTGTCAATATGGAATCCAGGAAGACAACATGGGCGGCGGGCTGTCGCGCCCGGCGGGAACGCGTCGGCTACGATGCGAAACGCTCTCCCTGTTACGCCGTGAGCAAGACACACCTCGTCAAAGTCTGTGAGGGCACGATTCCCCGAAACCCCGACCGCCAGGGGAAGGCATGCCAGTAGGGCTGAACGCATCAGCCAATCGGATGTAAGAAAATGGCAGGTGACTCCTAGATACCTAAGGAGAGAGAAACAGAGGTACAGATCAGTGAGACGTTTGAACAACGCGTCTGTATGTCCGTGTGCTGATGACCCTTGGCCCTTGTTGCTACTTACTAGAGATGTACCGATACCATTTTTTACTTCCTGATACTGATACCCATAACTTAGTAAAATAATAATGTAAATAGTACAGTAAGAGTATAAAACAGTAGTGCAACATCAACCGAAATATATACGGTAACTATTATGAAATATGTGATAAATGACGTGGCATCGGATCGGCATAGACCGACATACTCGCCGATACCAACATTTTAGGCAAGGCAGTATCACTGCAGCTTTTCCGTTACTGGTATCGTTATTGGAACACTCTTCTTACTTACCCTGTGTGACTTCCAGGGGGAGGCCTCCAGACGTCCAGGCTGAGGCTGAGGGCGTGTGCCGTGGCCAGGGCCTGGCGAGTGGCCAGCTGGGCCTGGTAGGCATAGGCCGGGAGAAGCTGCGTCTGGAGGTAGCGTCGGCTCTCGGGGGTGTAGCGCGGCTCCAGGAGTTGCAGCAGCTCTCTGAAACCCTGGTTCTCCACCACGGACGCAGGCTGTAGGTCACGGACAATCATCTTAGCTATCGCCTCGGAGATCAGAACCTAATGGCGACAACAGCCGGTTAAAATAATATTGACTATATTATGCCTGCTAAAATAGTTGTCACTATGGACCGGACAATCCACAAAGCCATTAGATTGCCTTAAAATCGCTGATGGTGGACTGCACACACACACACACACACACACACACACACACACACACACACACACACACACACACACACACACACACACACACACACACACACACACACACACACACACACACACACACACACACACACACACACACACACACACGCACACACGCACACACGCACACACACACCTGCCGTGGATCATGTCTGTCGAACTTGGTCACCCCTCCGCCTCCGCCTCCACCTGTCTCTCCAGTGCCCATTCCTCCTCCAGTAGTAGTGGTGATACTGATGGGATGGGCATGGGCGTAGCGAATGCCTCCTCCATTGGCACTGGTGAAGTTGTGCAGTGACCCAGAGGAGTAAGCCTCCCTCTTCATGTCCTTCCTCTTCACAAACTCGTCGTACATGGCCTGGTGCTTGCGCTGAGAATGGATTGGGGCATGTGGGAAAATGTTATCTACAATTTTACAATTTAGCAGATGCTTTTAATCCAGAGTGATTTACAGTAAGTAAGAAAAGAACAACACAAGGCATTACGTGATGCATAGAAATAGTCATCTAGGATCATACATAAGTAAAGCAAGAACCTATCATCCGTCCAACAATAGAATGTAGCTGTACACCGAAACTATAAACACTATTAGAACTCTATAGAATGCCATATCAATAGTGACCTGGCATTTGTCTATAACATCTATTGTTTACGTACAACCTCTGTTAGTTTCTACAATCCACATACATCTCTATTCACCTTAACCAACAAACAAAATACATGGGAGCAATAAACACTGTCATCATGACAAAACTAGAATAGTTGTGGAAGTGTCACTGTGATACTGATAGGCTGTGTGCCCAAAATGCAAATGTTATTGAACGATGTTAATTTATGGTCTATTTACTACTAATGCAGAGATGACATGCAGACACTGAACAGGGCCTAGGCCATGATAAGTCCATTTGATGATGATATGCAATCTATCCAGGAAAGAGACTAGGCTAATTTAAAACGGATCTGACAGGGTATTGTCCTTTGTACTACATAGCCTACCTTGAGATGCGTGACGAAGTTAGATGTAACACTTCGCTTCGCCTGGATCCTGGTGCCGCACGCTTTACAGTTGGACTCGATCTTGCCATTTTCTCCCTCAAAGACAATATTAAAGTAATCCAGAATAGACACCTTCGAAATAGACGCCATTGGACGGAGCTTTCTAAATCTTTCCTGCTCAGAAGTGAAATTAACTTATAGCCGAGGAGCCGCCGGGGCGATCATCAGCAGCCTGAGATATGAATCTCACCTCGCCTCTCTAGTCTTAATCATGAGCACGGGCTGACGTTGTTTTCTTCAACGTAATCATAACGATCGCATATTATTATGATGACCAGCGTTGGTCGTCGGGTCTCGCTCGCCGCCGCCTCGCACACAACAAAAGGGAGAGTTTGTGTCGCGTGGAGCGGTGGAGGACGACGTCTGGAATCGGCCACAACGTGACACCACTATAGCTGCTGCTGCTGCGGATGTTTGGAAACATAAATATAATAGCGTGCTGCCGCATCCGTTGTTCCAGCGCTCTCATCATCCGTCATGCCTCCGGACTGGACGCACGGCTGCAGAGTGTGCTCCTGTTATTACACTGTACCAGCCAGGCATATAGAATATCCCGTTATAATTGGACCAGGAAGTACACACACACACATCCACACACAATAAACCCGGAGTTTCATTTCCTACACTTTCGACAATTCCCGGGAACGTTCGGCTCGGCTGGATTGATGGCTCTGGATCAGAGATGCCCCCCCTCCGCCCGTGACGTGGTAAAGCCTGCCTAGTCGTTGGTGCTCGAGCCGAGGTGATTGAGGGTGGTGCCGCTCCTCCGGCACAATGAATGAATAAGCCATTTGATTTATATATAGGCTATGATTTATGCAGTCAGTGGTGGAAAAAGTAGCCTACTCAAATGTTTTACTTAAAAGTATCAATACTGCAATATAGAAATACTTACAAGTAAAAGTCCAAGTTCAAAATGAAGGCCTACTTGGGTAAAAACTTGTACAAAAGTAGGCTATTAATGCAGAAAGTACTATTTCACATTTTCAATCTTTTTCATCTTTTGAAAATTGCACACCGGTATCTACAAGCTCACTGCTATTTTCAAATGGCCGAAATCATGTACTATCTGCATAACAATGCACTTGCCAATATTGCTTTCAGGACCTTGGAGAAGAACAAACTGTTGATTCAGACAGTTGTTTCTCAAACATCATCATCATCATAGTGTGTGTGTGTGTGTGGGAAGGGGGGGGGGGGCTTAACTATAAAAGTGTAAGGAAAATATTTTGACCAGCAGCAGCTGCATATAAACACTGCAGTGGTGGACGTACAGCACTATTGCTCCAGTGAAATGAGTTGACATCCAGGCCGGTGTTGAGGTCCCAGCACAAATCAGTGCCGTTCTAATCTCCCTCCTGTGTGAATAGGATGGGATAGGTTAGTTGTATGCTACTGTATTTGTTTGACGTATTTTAACGTCATAATGGTGGTACCCGGAGAGCCAAATATTTTCTGAGGTGGTACTTGGTGAAAAAAGGTTGAGAACCACTGGGGTAGGCCATACTTATTTTAAAATAACTTGAGCCGCAGGTATCACATGTCCCCTATAAGTTGAAGGGTTAATTCAAGTCTGATAAGGATGCACCTTGCATGTTCAAATCATGTACTCTTTACATTACTTAAGACCATTTTCCAAAAATAGTTTGGGAAAAAAAAAGTAAATTTAACATTGAGCTACTCACAATGTTTTAGGTACCCACTTTTTTGGGAAGAAATACATTGCAATTTGTCAGGTGCCCACTCTCTTCAAGTTATATTGCTGCTTTGGGTATTCCATACCACAATATTAATGCCATTTACAGCACACATGCATTTCTTGAACAGTCAAGATGAAGGAGCCACATTGCAACAAAGAAATCAAATTTTATTTTATTTTTTATATACACACAGTCTATATGGTATCAATATGCTTAACAATTACTTAACTAATAAAGAATCAACCGGCACCAGTCACTCACAAATATCACAAAACACATGAAGACAGACTAACAGCACAGGCTAAAACACACTCACCACAAGCAACTCTTAGATGCTATTTTTGCTATCTAGCATTTTAATACAACCCTTGACAGCCGGACATTCATCCAAACAGAAAGGTTTAAGTGGATTCTTTGTGTCTGTCAAGTTTTTATTATTTGTTTCCTCTCCATACAAATCCACCGTAGAAATGTTGTGAATATATTGGCAGAAAGTAGCTCATAACATGTCTACGGTGGATTTTTTATGAAACAAAAGAGGATAGATGCATGCAGCATCTTGCGTCACTTGCGGCAAAAAACACAACCAGTCTGGGTTTTTGCTCCAAGGGTCATAGTGATCTTCTATCAGCTTTGGGATGAGTCCTGAGCATAATACAGTCCAGGAGAAGTCCTGTGAAAATAAGTTTCCTCTTGGCTCAGTCAGCTGTGTGTTCAACACACAAGACTGTAAAAAAGAATCATTTAGTTTTCAACCTTGTCTGCCAGAGTTGTGACGGTTTTGTCCACGGCAGTGTCGGCACCGAGTTTCAGCTCCTTTCTGGTGTTTAAGACTGCACTTTGCAGATTAGCTATCTCAGCAGACAGCTCTATCACTGTAAAACCACAAAAAAAAGAGAGATGTTAAGCATGGAGAATATAATTTAGCCTCTGCATCTCACATCCGTCCGTCCGTCACACCTCCATATACGGTTGCATTCATCCATCACACCTCCATATACAGTATGGTTGCCAATCCATCATGCCTCGTGACATCTCGTGACCTCATGGAGACCCTTAGATCTTCATATATGGATCTGACCTCGTGACATCATAGAGACCCTTAACCCCTCCATATATGGTCACGCCTTGTTGTGACACGTCACGCCACCATATATGGCCATCTCCATATATGAAGATCACGACACTGACCACATCTAACCCTTTATAACCATACATGGAGAAGACTGGATCATCACCTAGATCTGCATATATGGAGCCGGCCAGCAACTCTTGTTGATCTGACCTCATCAAAACCTGCACACTCAAGACACACTCCATATATGGCCAGTACAGAATTCATTCCATATATTGATCTGACCCCCCATGCCAAAGCGCCAGCGCTCGCCCAGCAGTCTCCCGTCCGCCGTCACCCAGGCGGATGCGTGCAAGCGACCGCTTCAGCCTTCTCGTCCTCAGGGCATCTTACTGGTGTTAGAACCGTATACTACTACTTGATCATTCATGATCATGCTTTACAGTCAATGCATCAATGCCACATTGCATTAGTCACCCATAAAATTAGGAACAGAAGCATATCTTGGACACAGGTCTTTAGTTATGCATGCAACATTTAAGGCTTATTTAAGTTCTATAGAGTAAAATAAACACACACACCCTCTTCAACTCCACTTGACACATAGGAACCATGCACAGCGTGGAAAATGATGAAAGAAATAAAGAAGTATTACACCTCACCTTGTTTAAATGATGACTGTGCTTGTTTAAGAGATTGTGGAACTAGAATCCCGAACCATTTTAGTGGATCTTGCTGAGGAGTGAGTTCGCCTTTGACAACTGCCATTGAGGGCTCCTCAGTAGATGCTTTCTGATCATCTTTTTCTTTAGCTTCTTTTTTAGATACGATTCTTCTCCTCACACCTAGGAAATCAAATGATGTAATTTTTTTTTTTTTTAAATGCATTCCTTTAATTACAATTTAGGCAATACTTACAGTAAGCAAGAACACAACTAGCCGCAATTTGACTCTTGAATTATCCTCTTTCAATCTGCAAAAGTGCTTGTTTCATAAAGATCCACCGTAGACATGTTATGAGCTACTTTCTGTCAAGAAATTCTGTGCAGGTGATTCTTTTTTTACGTGTTGGAAGCGCTCATCAAAGTCACTGAACGGCCCAGCGTACAACCGGTTTCAAATTTGCACATAATACAGGAGGCAGTAGCGCGACCCGTTAATAAAAACGAGTGCTTCCAAACTCCAACACCTGAGAATCACCTACACAGAATTTCTTGACAGAAAGTAGCTCATAACATGTCTACGGTGGATTTTTATGAAACAAATGCTTTGCAGGTTGAAAGAGGACAATTCAAGCTTTCCCTACAGCTGCAATGTTGGTGAGTTTTAACGTTGTTTAATACAAACAGATCATAAAAGCAATTTGGATGAGTGGGGAGTCAATGGAGGGTATTGCAACTCTAGATTCATCCCATTATAAAAAAATCTAGAGTTGCAAATTGCGGCTAGAAGAACACATGGTAATACATCAAATACATAGTCATCAAGGATCATAAGTAAGCTAAGAACCTAACATCCGTCTCACAGGAGAATATCTGTAAAATAAAACTAGTATACACTATAGAATGCTATGTCAACATAACATGCCATCTAAATTGCATAATTTTAGCCTTTGCATTGTCGAGGCTAAAATGCAACTCAAACTCAAATAATTAGATTTCCTTCAACAAAACTCACCTTCTTCGGTGGGGCCAATATTCTCCACAGATGACACATCTTTTCCACACTCACTGGCATGCTTTGGTGTAATTCTTTCTGTGCAGAAGTCTGCTCCACCCTTAGCAAGTGTCCTGCAGCACAGGAAACGATTTCAGAAAGCCTTCAACTAACTGGCAAGCAGCTAAAAAAATCCATGAAAATGTATGCTATGCATCTCCAGTCCTCACCTTGTATGCACATGGACCAGTGGCTCTATATCACTTGCATACTGAAGTGCAGACACCTGTTTGTTGCCCATGGAATATCGGGCCTTGGACATGGAAAACCATCCCTGTGTGCAGTGTTAAATAGTGGCATTGAGTTCAGTTGACCCGTCACACTTTAGGTAGGGTAGGTGGGCACTAGGGATATCTGGGCAGTGGGCACCTCAATGTAAAATTGGCTATTTCATATACCGGTATATAAATGGTCAGTCTTAAGTAAGGTAAAGTAACACATGTGAACATGCATGGTAGAACATTATTATAAGACTTAGTTTTATAGTTATATTATATTTAATTGTTTATGCCCCAAAATGGATACACAGGTTTTGTACTTGTAGCTATTGTAAAATTAGACCTTAATTGGCGAATGTTTAGGCATGTTCAAGTTATGTATAAATTGTATATAGCCTACTTTAACATTTCCAAATATTTTAGTTTAACATTCTGGGAAATAAATTGCTTAATAAACCCTAACCCTAACACCGAGGCGCCCAGTGCCCACTCTCCCGAGGTGCAGACTGCTCACCTATCCTGTCACCATATCAATCAATCAATCAATCAAAACATCATTATATAGCACTGTTCGGAACTGTTCCTAATCGAACGCAAGACAACATACTACAGAACACACAAAAATTGTTAACAGTGCCCAAGACCTGTTCAATGAGAGAGTTGAGCGCAGCTCGTTTTTCTTCCAGTAATTCCAGCTGATCCATGAAACGAAGCAATCTTTCGTCCATCAGGAGAGATTCTTCCGGCGATAGACCCATCTCGACTTAATTTTTTTGCTACAATATTGGATTTAATGCGTGACTGTACAAAGACATTTGAATGTATTCTATTCGCTGTGTTTGTATTTCAGATAGGCAATGGAGATGTGTTTACTTCCGCCTACGTCCCTAGGATCATGTGACACGATGGACGTCACATGACAACACTTGAAAGTTGACACCCAACCCAACACTTGTACAGTACAATACAACGAAAACGACATCATACTAAAACGTCATATTTCCTAATCATATATGTAACAACTGGTCAACTGCGGAGGACAGAAAAGTCAAACGATTCAAATGAAAGAGCAAAAGTGAAGTTCCCATACCGGGAGTCGAACCCGGGCCGCCTGGGTGAAAACCAGGAATCCTAACCGCTAGACCATATGGGACTGATGGCAGCACTACAGGATAGACAGTATAAGAAGGTATGTACAACTCGCTGTTAAATGTACTTAGTACTTCATGGAAAGTATAGAACAGATCATATAGCTTTATTAACACCAATAAGCTTTATTAACAACGATACATTAATACATTATATGTATCTTTATTATAAACACCAAAACATGAATTCATTGAATTCCTTCTTATCTCAATGACACAAAAGTTAAATTGACGACCGTATATGATAGTATCTACTCTTTTCTTTCTGGGTTCCTTTACCACGCTTAACTTTTGTTGTACTGGTGGACGTTATTATGGTGCAGAAGATATCCGCAAATGGACAAAGCGCATTTAACATAATCCGATCACCACGGCAAGTCAGCATGATGTCATGATCACATCTGTTATGATGACAGCAACTGGTTTACCGTTATAAAGCATTTCGACGGAGGCGTACAACCAGCTCCTAGTAGCGCGCCGTGATCGTATAGTGGTTAGTACTCTGCGTTGTGGCCGCAGCAACCCCGGTTCGAATCCGGGTCACGGCAGGGAATAAGATCCCTGACACGGCTTGGGAGTAACGTTTTTTCACATGAACATTCCTTACATTCGATCTAAAACATTTTTGCAATGAGTTTAAAAGGTCTCACTCACAACCAGTGGTGGAATTAGGTTAGCTCTGATCCATAGCCTTACTGCTCTTGCTGCCCCTAAATGCGACAGTATTAGTTAGGAGCAGAGCTAGAATTAGGTTATAATCCAAATGCAATAAAGATAAGAGAAAGCACTGCGACTGCTGTGTTTTATATTAAAGTAACACACGTCGCGGTATTATAGGCGCTCCTAAGATTGACATTTTAATTTAGTTTATTTAAAACTATTCAAACGGACTTCTTAAAAAGCTTCACCAATCACCTGGGTATGTATGGTGCCGACCATAGTGCCGACTGCCGACGAGATTTCATTGGAGACCTTCTGTGTGACAACATCCATGTTCCGACATAAAAACCCAATCAACAAGCCGACATATCGCACGTGTCACCGCCTCTCTGTGTATATTCCTGTTTGATTGGTCTGTAAGGAGGTTGGGCGGTCCATGCGTAGAGGAAGTAAGCTACCCATATTAACTCTGTGACCAAAGCACTGAACATTGAGGTCTGTCATAATATTTCTTTTAAATTAATGTAATATTCCTCTGTTTACCCGTTTCGTTTTATTGGACGGCTGGAAAGTGGAAACTGGGCTACGTCACTGGTAAGAACTAAGAAGTACATGTGTTATAATGTGTACACTACACCTGCAACTGATCTCATGGAGTGCATCACTTTATGATCTAAATCTAGTGATATTATTCAGACCAAGTATAACTGCATTCCATCCAAAGTACAACGCATGCAGTGTAATAATAATAATAACAAACTGTTAATTCAGTGATACTGGATGATTTGCATTGTTTTACACATGTACTGTATTGTATTCCTTTAATGATTTGAAAACTTTAGTTTATAGTTACTTTGTAAAAGATACATTAAACACTTTTTAAAAAATCTAGAAATCTACCAGCTCACAATGCATCACATAGGCTTGTATATCTGCTATTTTCAAAGGATTGTTATACATTTTGGAAACATGAAATGGGATATTGTGCATAATGACTACTTTTACTTTTAGTACTTAAGTACTGTATATTTTTTATGTCAATACCTTTGTTGTTTTACTCAAGTAAAATTTGTATAGCAGACTTTTACTTGTATCAGTATTTCACATTGGTGTATATTGATACTTTTCCCGAGGTAAAACTTCCAGTACTTCTTCCACCACTGAATGCAGTGAACTGCATCTGTACATTTGCTTCCTCTTCTGCCAGGTCATGGAGACAACATCAGCAACAGGGGGTGTCCAGACTGTCCACCCCTACTGGCCTCGTGACGTTTCCATTCCTAACTATGTGGCCAACGACCGATCCATGTCTGAGATCCTGGTGTTTCTGTTCTCTGTGTCTGGGGCATTTCTGCTGGTGACCTGGCTGATCACTGGTCGAGAAGGGCCTGCCGGACGATTGGGGTTTGGCAGGCGGCTGGCCCTTTGCTGGTTTGCCGTGTGCGGTTTCATACATAGCGTCATCGAGGGCTGGTTTGCACTATATTATCACATCATTCCAGGAGACCAGAGCTTCCTCTCACAGCTATGTGAGTACAGACAAGATACAATGTTTGAAAAGTGTCTAAGCAATCAATTTTGTTGCTCGGTGTGATGGTGTCTTACTGTCTTTTGACTGAGGTCGTTTTACTTTCCTTTTTTTACCCTAAGGGAAAGAGTACTCCAAGGGAGACAGCCGATATGTTATGTAAGTTTATATTTGAACCGAAATAGAGCATTACTCACAGATGATGACTGATAATATTGTTATTGACACCCCTCTCCCTCTCTCTCTTCTATTTAGAGCGGATAACTTCACTGTCTGTATGGAGACAGTGACTGCATTGCTATGGGGACCATTTAGTTTTTGGGTTGTGTTTGCCTTCTTGACCAACAAGTCTTACAGATTTGTACTGCAACTCATCATTTCATTAGGTAAGAGGATGCATCATCCTAGTACAATAGTACAATGTGCACAATAAGTAGGCCTACAGAACCTTTAGTCTCAACAGTTTAGCAGTACAGATCAAGATGAGTGGTACACTGTACATCTTTTGTACATCTTAAGACTTGAGATCAATTGTCAATTTACTTAGAAACTACATTGATCTTTACTCAAAGACTTCAGCAACGTTGGCCCAGCTCACAGTAAGGACTCCAAGTACAAATTAATGCAAATTATGTACAATTCAACATCAAGCCTCATTTATAGCTATTTTCAGCGTGCGAGCCAGTCCAAACAGTGTACCTTGAGACAAGTACTGCCAGGTGTGCCTGGGTGAAAAAATAGCTTTGAAGAAAAGAAGCCGCAAAAATAGCAGATGTACAAACTCACCACGTGTCACATTCCAGCATATTGTGAGCTTATACATCAACTATTATCCACGTGGCTTGGGCACAAACATTTGAAAACCACTTAACAAAGCATTCAATTTAAACATGTGATTCTAGGTCAGCTGTACGGAGATGTGCTTTATTTCTACACGGAGCACAAAGATGGCTACTCTCACAGCGAATTTGGACATCCCATCTACTTCTGGTTCTACTTTGTATTCATGAACTCGTTGTGGATCGTCATACCTCTACTGCTGATTGTAGATGCATGGAGAGCGCTCTCTGCCACCCAGACACACACGGACAGCATGAAGACACAGAAGTCTAAGGCGAACTAACCAGCAGAAGGACAGAACTGACTGGGACAATAAAGCTGGCTACTGTAGGAGTGGAGGGGGTAGACATAAACATTCCTGAAATTCTTTCAAAAAATGTGAATTAATCAACAAAGAAAAAACACATACTGTATGCACAATTTTGTTTGTCAAATTGCAAGTGTGAATTTTCCATTTTCCATTTTTCTAAGCCTTTTTTTTGTACACATGTGGCCTAATACTATTAGATCTACTGTGTTAGATCAATCCCCAAGACATGTCTGATTTATGGCATTCATTGGTGTGAATATCAAGTGGGAATAATAAAGTCACCTATGTTTGTTTACAATAGGCCTATGTGTACCAAATCCTTTAAGTAAATTGACTGACTGTTTATCTGTTGGCATTTCCAGGGCTTGAATGAAGTGTAGTTCTTGAACTAATTTGGCTAATTATTTACTTTTGCTATGGAGTCTAGGACTTGAGATATTATCCAAGATAAGCAAGATCTTATTATGAAACACAGCTGTTGAATGTTTAATTACATTTTGTGTTGAAAAACATACCATTTACAGCAAAACACCAAAAACACCAAAACAACATATCCTTTATTTCAAAAGGTCAAAGGATACAATAAGTGCCTAGTACCTCCTACCATACCAACCTATCATATTGTATAGGCTACTCTATTCTAAAGTACTGTATGTACACCAAGAGTAGATAAGGAATATCTATGCCTTACACTCAGTTATCATTCTTGACTAAGATAATGACTCTTTGTTGCTGTCTACACCGTCTTTACTCTAATACATACTACTTCTAAAGAAGTTATAATACCTGGATCAACAAATTAATGACTGCATCAGCATGTGTGTGTCCGTTTTACAAGTACTTGTTGATGTTTTGAAGTAAATAATGTGGAAGGTACATTTGGGAGCCATCCTGTACGTTCACAGTTAATGGAACCAAATTGACCCTGTTGTAGAGTATTGTTTTTGTGTGCATGACAATAAAGAACCTGAACTTAATTAGTTGGCATAAAATGACAAGTATCTGAGGTTCTCAAACATTTTCATTCCCCCAAAATGATGTTTTTGGCCACATTTGAAAATATATGGATTTTATTTTTTGTCAAATAGCTTAAGTATAAAACAGGGTCGTGTGGAGGGGTAATTGTGTATAACGTCTGGTGATAATAAGGGCTGCAGGTTAACTGTTCCTTTTGCTGGGGATCCTCTGGAACCAACACTGGAACACCCTCAAGGACCCCAGTTTGAAAACTACTTAATTATTCCATGTAAGAGCTGTATATCATGGCTCTGGTCCATGGGAAAGGTATTGTTCAGCAGTGGCTGTCTGTCAGACTGTCAACCATTCACTACATGCATGGCTTCTCAAAGTAGAAGACTATAAGATAAATGGATGGGATGGCAAATATGTTAGGTGAAGATGAAGCATGAAGGATTACACAAAATATCAGTGGACTGCCCTCCTATGCGAAAGTTGTTATGACTGGATAATGGATTATATATCAAGAAAGGCGGTTTAGGCCGCTGTTCATGCAGACTGGAGATTGACAATCTTGAGTTTGAAATAGGCCTACATTGTTTTCAACGAGGGCGTCGCAAATATCAGCAATTTTAGGCATGTGTGCAGTATTGTACAGTATTGTATTGTACAGTGACAAGTCAACTAAAGTCTCTGTGATGTTTATGTTGCATATTAACAAATACAAAAGCATGAAGGATTCAAAGAATCAGAATGAACTTGAAGGCATATTGTTGTGAGACTGGGGGGTTCCCATGCCTAACAGCAGGGGAGGCGGGAGCGAGAGTAGAGAGAGAGGAGAGAAGGGAAGAGAAGTTTGTTGTTATATTGCCTACTGTCGGCGGTACTGCGTTTTGTGACTGGACAGTTTTAATGAAACAGCAAGTTGATATGATAAAAGTGACGCCTCGTTCTTTACAGGTGTTATATTGTGGGCTGGTGCGGACAGCAGCGTGGCGTTAACGTTGATTTGCGAGGGCCTGGTTTTGAGGAAGTGAGTAAGAAAGATATATCAATTTCTGAAATGCGGAGGAGGATATTCCATTGGCCCGTTAATGAAGCTAATGAAGCCGGGAGCTCCGTGAATGGTCAATAAATGAAGCCGGGAGCCCCGTGAATGGTCGGTTAATGAAGCCTCCTTGCCCTGCAAAAACTGCAAGGCGGCGATGTACAAACATACATGACAATGACAACCATGACAACGGACAATCAAACTGAAAAATACAGACTAACGAGACGTCAGTGACTGTAATTTTTTTATAATTTATATGATGCAACACATGTCATCGCGCCGAAATAGCTCAGTTGGGAGAGCGTTAGACTGAAGATCTAAAGGTCCCTGGTTCGATCCCGGGTTTCGGCAGTTTTTTACTTTCTCTTTGATGAAAAAATTACGAGTAGTAGTCATGCTGCGTAACAAACTGTTCAAGTTAACATTTTTACTCACACTTTCACAGTACAGACAGTACATGTTCCCATGTCGTTCAATGCAGTGCAGACTTGCTAACATTGACATTGATAACATTTCATTTATTTCCCAGTCAGACCAGACGAAAAGCATTATACATTAATGTGCCATATTTTGATAATGACTACAGCAACTATGAGTCTATGACCGTTCCGATTGAACGTTCTCTTTCTTGATTTGCAACAGGTTTGTAAGATAGAACCAGCCACTTTTCTGACTGGTTTCCTTTCCCATTGGATAAATGTTGTTAACGTATGACACCTAGTGGCGCATTACATAATTGCATTAACTTGCAATTTAATTTTGTGGACACAGAACACCAACAACCCCTAAAGAAAATATAATTACACTTGTGGGTGGCATAATTCACATTCAAGTATCTTACATTCATTTTTGAGGGAAAATACATAATAATGAAATGGTTTGTAACATAAGGCAGTAGAAAAATGTAGTGCCATTTTAATGCCAGTCATGAAAACAAATGTAGATCTCAATCTGTACACTGCCCTCCCACTCAATTATGTGTGATTTTAAAAGTTTTCAACTGAACATCTTACTGAGCCTCTGTCCTAACTGTGCATTTCTTTCTTTCTCTATGCTTGATACATCTTTGAGTGCCTTCTGGGCTGCGGGCGAGTCTGGCTGTAGCTCCAAAAGTCTCCTGAATGCCTGCTTGGCGTCCTCCATCTCATCCAGCATCTGACACGCTTGGCCCAGGCGATACCAGGCCTTTGCTCCGCCGGGCTCCAGCTGTGTGGCTTTCGCGGCATTAGCTCTGGCACGCTGCGGTTGCTTCAATTTCAGCTGGCACAGCGACAGGTTGGAGTGGAGTTCTGCTTTCGTGTTTTGGTACACGTTCGTGGACGGAACCTGGGGGTTGGCGGGCAGCCTCGATGTTTCTTCGCCGGTCTCTTCCTGCTCCTCCTCCTCCTCCTCTGGGATTGTGTCTGTTTCGCTGGTGTGGCTGTACAGGGTGATGAGGAGTTTGAGGGCTCGACTGTAACTGTCGGCCGCTCCCCACACGTCACCGCTCCTGAACCTGGCTCCGCCCCTCTCCTTGTGAGACCTCACCCAGTCCCATTTGTCAGCAGGTGACATCTCCCAGGACTCCTCGCCAGGTGTGAACGAGTGCAGTTCAACGGTGGCACATAAAGGCTGGCTTCCCTCTGTGATTTGTGCCGCTGGGTTTTCTGGTCCGTTATCCAAGGGAGTCAATAGTATCTGGGCGAAAAGACGAAATTCAGACTTGGGTTTCAACAGTTAAATCAAAAATAATCCATTTGATTGAATAATTTAATTTCAAGAATACTGAAAGTAGCACATCGTTGCTGTCCATTTTTGAGGTTTTTTATGTTTTTGCATAAATCAGTGCTATTGAATACCCTTTTCATCGTCTGTGTGTTGTTTCGAAAATATTTAACCAATGGAAAGTAGTAAAAAATGCTTTGGACAAAACCTCTTAACTCCATTGGACCCTCAAACTGTCTGCTAAAGCAACTAACTCCACCACCTCTCCCCGTCTCATGCAAGTAATTGACAATTTAAAGTCACAACACCAACTTTGATGAGGCAGTATTGCTTTGTTTTCAAAATATATAAGGTTTTCTTAATTTCCTAAAGAGTTTATATTTTTCATTTCCTGAATTTGGAGTTAAGTGGTTTCTTCCCGACAGCAGACATCCACAAGCTTGTACAATAGCTATTTTCCATATTTCTTATCGATCGATCGAAATTCTTCAGCACATCATGTTAATTTATAACATGATGAAATTACAAAGTAGGCAGCATTGAGGTGCTGAAATTAGGGTATAAACTATAATTCACTACCACCACACCAACGTCATGTCCTCTTTCAGTACATTCATAAATCTCCACTTTTGTCTGCCTCTACTAGGCCTCCTGCCTGGCGGTTCCTTAGTTCCAACCTCAGCATCCTTCCACCGATATACTCACTATCCCTCCTCTGTACACATCTAAACCATCTCAGTCTGGCCTCTGGCTTTATCCCCAAAACATCTAACATGGGCTGTCCCTAGTTCCTGATCCTATCTATCCTTGTTACTCCAAGAGAGAACCTCAACATTTTAGTCTCTGCTACCTCAAGCTCTGCTTCCTCTCTGTTCCTCAGTACGACTGTCTCTCAAGTCTAAAGTACCATACAACATAGCTGGTTGTTTTTCCACCCGTTCCAACCTGCTTGCACTCGTTTCTTCACCTCTTTTCCACACTCTCCATTGCTCTGTTGATGTAGTTTATTTCATATGTTCACGTCGTACATACAGCAAGTACACTCTCCACATACCTCACATCTCTCTCCAGCTCTCATCCCTTCCAGACAGGCTTCGGTCACATCACACTGTCCCTCCCCTAGCCTCAGTGTTGTCCAATCGCCAAGCAGAACATGCAGGGCAGAACTTTGAGAGCGTGGAATGGGTGTAGCCGTCATTTCTAGTCCGAGTTCTGCCACTGGTTGGTCAGCTTGGATCGGCAGCATCTCCTCTCCCTTGCATGATCCTGGACTGTCAGTCTTATGGATGTCCTCTTTGAGACACACTCGGACCCGACACAGTGAACCTATCTTCGGTCTGTCACCGGATGACAACGCTGCATGGGGAAAAGATTAGGGATGCACGATTAATCGGTAGCATAATCGGAATCGGCCATAAAAATGCCATATCGGTATCGGAACGGTCTCAAAATAATACAGATCATTTCGGTTTTCACTATATCTACATTTAATTTGTGTACTCATGTCATTCAGTTGAGAAAACAGACACACAAAGAGTATAGGCTATTTATTGATCGATTTCATACTTTATTAACAGGCTTTGGGCCAAGCCCCTAGGCCTAGGCTTTTTTCCATTGTGGTCCTCCGTATAATATTGGAATCGGTCGTAATCGGTATCGGCAGATATGACCCTGTAAATAATCGGAGATCGGTCCAAATTTCATAATCGTGCACCCCTAGAAAAGATGCATTGATTCTCAACCCAGGGCCTTGAGGAAGTCATTTGATAGTATAATATGAATATGCAGCAACAGTGCGATAAATAAGAACTTAAAGCCTCACTGTGTAACTTTTTTGAATGAATAAAATTTATTTTTTTCGTACAAAGATGGACTTGTGTGATATTGTACTTGGGTGTTTCTGTATTTTTGTAGAGGTTGTTGTGCTATAAAATAATTGTAAAAGATTTGTAGCCGGTTGTGAGCTGGGGGGCGGGGGGTCTTTGGCTCGTCATTTTGTGGCTGGTTGGGGATCTCTGGATCCTCTGTCTTCACAGGGTGCGAGGCTGCGAGGCTGAATGCAGGCCGGGCCTGTGATAAATGTGGTTGTATGTCTGTTGTATATTGTGTTTCCTAATTCCTACCTTGTCTTAATTTGAAATAAACTGTATGGTTGCATTTTTATTTAATTTTGAAAGTTTCTAAAGTAGTCCATGTCAAGATGTTTTTCTTTTCTTTTCTGGTTTGTTTTGTGTTTTTTGTTGTTTCATTAAGTTGTGGAAAATTTGAATAAAAACTAAGAAGAAAAATAGGCCCATAGGAGCAGGAGGCCTCAAACACATCCTGTTTGAGGCAGCTTTGATGTACATGTACACCCCCTGGACATGACGCTAGTATGTCGCAGGAACTTACCCCCAATCCAACCCTTCATGAGTGCCAAGCAGGGATCCCATTTTAAAGTCTTTGGTATGACCCGGCCGGGGATCGAACACCCGACCTCCCAGTCTCAGGGCGGACACTCCAACCACAACGCCACTGAGCTGGTACCACACTCACATTGATTTTGTCCATATCGCCCAGTACATTATTCAACACATCTCAATTCTAGGATAAGGAAAGGACTTTAGTCAGAACATAAAAGGTGAGAAAAGCACCATACATACACCCATCATCTCCAGGATTCAAAGCAGCCTGTCCACCCTTCGTATGTGTTCGCCTTCGTTGGACCTTCCAGAGGCCGCTGGCACACACACATACCCAGGATGTGGCATCACGGTCATCAGGGGAACAGTCCCCGTATGTTTCAGGACAGCATCCAGGATCCATCACTGGCTATAGGAAGTAAAGAGAAGAGAGCTTAAAATCTACAGTTTGACCCCCAAATTACAACATTAACAGAACTATAATACTCTGTGTGTGTGTGTGTGTGTGTGTGTGTGTGTGTGTGTGTGTGTGTGTGTGTGTGTGTACATGTCTGTGTGTGTCTATGTGCATGCTTGCCTGTCTGGGGGCTGAACAAACGGCATCGGATTTCATATAATACTACTTTATATATTACTTTTCAAATAATTTACTTTAATTGCGTAATGAAAGTGAATGAGGGGTTAGATCAGGCTGAAACTAATGGGTGACATGCAGTGGTGGAAGAAGCACTCTGATATTTTACTTTAAGTAAAAAAGCGGCAGTAGCTCAGGGGTAGAGTGGCCGTTAGAGCAAGGTTTCAAGTTCAATCCCAGGCTTCCCCAGAATTAGTGTCTTAGTGTCCTTGAGCAAGACACTGAACCCCTAATTGCTCCCGATGAGCAGATCTACCTAGTAGCTATTTTCAAGTAGCCTGCCCTAAAATAGGGCTAAACTGGTTAATGTATGTTTTATATAACATAATAATTGATATCTGCAAGGTAACTGGTAACTAAAGTTTTAAGCACTAAACATGTGCTTCATCAATTAATTCATCATTATGCTAACATGCTGTCTTCATCAGTGTATTATGTCAAACTCACAGATGGTATAGTTCATTTCCAAAGTGATCAAATTATTTTATGCAATTAAATTGTCAGCTAGATGATGATAAAAAGGTGAATACCAATGATAAGTAGGCCTACCATTTCAGGACATTTGAATTACATTGTTTCGGTACTTTGGTGTTTTAAACTTTTAGCATTCCTACTTTCTCTAGTGTTAACTCTAAACAACTATCCTCTCTCTCTCAATTCAATGCAATTTAAATGAAGGTGAAGTAAAACTAAAATGCTCTAAATCGCGGCGAGTTGGTAACCTAAACTGGCGAGTTCTCCGGATACCATCATGACCATGTATTCCTTTGTAAAAATAGATAAGATGATCCATGACAGAGCTGTCTAGTGGCAGGCAGCAATTCATTATTACGCAGAACTACAAAAACAATAGAATGTGCAAGAATGCCCAGATAAATCACTCTACAAAAAGTCAAAGGGTGTTGTGGCTGTGTGGAATACACCATGCAATGTATGGCCTCACCCCCCGAACCCACCTCACCCCTGCCCACTTTGACAGACTGGCATGGCTTAGGGTCAGCGACAGAGTACAGCATCTTGCAATGGGTCTGGTCCACAAGATTCGATACTCCACCAAGATACCCATGTACCTGTCTAGATACTTCCTTAATGTTAACGAAGTCCACACCCACTACACCAGAGGGAGTGCAACGAACCATGTACAACCCAGATTCGGCACAAAGAAGGGACTAAATTATTTTCGCTCCTATGCCACCAAAATGTGGAACGCCCTACCAACAGTCATTAAGACATGCAAATCCCTTGACTCCTTCAAAACCGCTCTCAAAGGGCACCTACGGATGGCTGCAATTCGAAACTGGCCCCCGTAAAATCTGAATCCCCCCCCACCGCCCCCCCCCCTTTTCCCCTCACTGTACATGTTTCTTTTCCCTTTTTACCTCCATTATGATGAATTCCTGTACTGTTCTTTGTCTATATAGAAGTGTCTATTTGTACGTCTCTAAATGTTTTGATGAATTGAACATGGTGGACCCTGTTGTAAACAAGTGTAATGCTTAATTGGGTCGTCCACTCACAGTTAACAGCCTTTGTATTGAGTTTGTGCTTGAAATGTACTGTAATTCTGCAAACCGTTAATAAAATGTTCAATCAATCAAAAAAAAGCCATTCTTAGCCCAAGGTTTAGACTCTCGTAGAGGTTTCTTTCGATTCTGACGAATCTAAAAAAACCTCTACGAGAGTCTAAACCTTGGGCTACCACCAGACCAGACTGATATGAAATACAAAAACATCTGGATGGACTGATGGAGAGAGACAGACTGGCTGAGTTAGATAGTGACCATCAGTACTCTAATAATAACAGATAGCTGCCTGTACATAGCATAGTAGCATCCATAACCGAAGGCATTGGCATTCACAATAATTTAATCACATAGCTATCAAGGAATTACAATTAAACGAAAATGCTGAATGTAACAGAAAGTCGTATAGCTTACCTAGACAACATGTGGGATATTACTGAATAAGATGCGAAGTGCTGCAGTCTGAGAGAGAATCCTAAAATCGTAAACAAAACAAAACAAAAACAAGCCATGTGAGAGTGAGACAGAGCTTCCGCCTTCCCCAGGAAGTGACGTACAGTATGTGCGGGCATGCGTCATTCTCTACGTTACGCAAAAATAAAACGTACAAGTTACAGGCAGAGGCAGTTCTAGCTCTTAATATCAGAATAAACATGCAAACATGACCCGTTTTAATTTCTAGTATTAAAGTATTAAAATGTTATTGTCTTTTTTTTATGTCCAACATATTTGTATTTAGTTCATCAAATTAACATATTATAACTAAATGCATTTGAAATTAAATAAAAAGGTTATTTTTCAGGATTTCAATTCAAATATAGCGTTTTGAGCAGCATCTCATCACCCCCCCCCCCCCCCCCCCCCCCCCACAGCATCTCAGCATCGGTACCTCAATAATGTCCACAGAACAACCGCCATAGAAGTGAAATATAAAGAATAGGCCGCCGCCTATACCACTGAAATCAATACACATTTATCTCAAACCCTGAAGTCAATATTTGATCTTTTCTCTCACATTGATCCATGTAAGGGACATTTTTTTACATCATGATTGAATTGTCAAGCTACTTCCAATCAACATTTGTGTCCTTGAATCCAGAGGTTTTCTTTCCACTGAAATCAATACACATTTATCTCAAACCATCAAGTCAATATTTGATCTTTTCTCTCACGTTGATCCATTGTCTTTGTACATGAGGTCTGTTCATTTTGAAATCATAATGTTATGAAATGGAGAATGCCCCAGGGCTCCATTTTCGTCACCGCTAAACCCCTTATCCCTAAACTTCTTTGCCTTTTTTTCTATTTTGAAAAACATTTTTGGATAGTTCAACTAGCCAATCTACATTGACACGTTGTGAGCTTGTAGACTGGCCATTTTAACTATTCAAAAATGTTTTGCAAAATAGTAAAAAAAAAAAAAAAAAAGGGAAAGAAGTTTAGGGATAAGGGGTTTAGCGGTGACGAAAATGGAGCCCTACTGTATATGCACCAAGCTTACTGCTCTGCTGTAGCTATGTATATCTATTCTACGTCCGAGCATAGACATGGTAATTAACAAGGGAAAATTAGCTAAATGTGGCAAATCTGCAAAAGAAAATGCTTACCACTAGCTTTCTTCACAAATGTGTTCATAAAGGTGTCTACTATCACAGAAACATTTGTTCCAACCCAACTCCCTTGGGAAACTTTGTGACCGCTGCTGAAAGTTGGGGTACCATTAACATCCAATATAAGGCAAAAATGTCCAAATTTCATTATACTTTAAGTAGCATGTGACGTGTCAAACTAGGGGGTTTTCATGATGCTGAATCCATTGCAAGCATTAGTTTTGCACAAAAAACACTCTAAAAATGGCCATAGCCGTCATCACAAATGTGATGAGGTCAGCACATTTGGGCACATTTGGGCAAGTGGCTATGGCCAAATTTAGCCCAAGGAGTGTTTTCGTGCAAAACTAATGGTTTTGTAAGCCTACTTATTACTTATTATTTCCCACCATGGAGTAACCTCACGTCTCGGAGGACAGTCTGGCAAGACGGGCAGTCAGCGCAGGCACACCTGAACTTCCATGCGCGGCCAAAAGCTGCTGTCTGCCGCCGTCTTTTCCGGGTTTTTAGACAGCTCGTGGATGGAAATGAAGCTGCACCACGCAGAAGAATCTGGCGAACGCGGCAATCTGCCTCGTGGGTGGAGCTTCATTTCCATCCACCAGCTGTCTAAAAACCCGGAAGAGACGCCGGCAGACAGCGGCTTTTGGCCGCGCATGGAATCCTAGGTGTGCTAAGCTTACATCCCTGTCGGTAGGACAATCAGAGGCATGTCTATGCTCGGACGTAGAATAGATATACACGTAGCCTACATGCATGACTAGGGTTTAGGGCACATTTTTGCGTGTGGGCGCGTGCGTGCGTGCGAAATATGCATGCGTGCGGCGGTGTGGGTGTGTGTCTTTGTGTTTATGTTTGTGTGTGCGTGTGTATTGACCTTTGACCTGTATCACTCATTTCTAAGGCTGGTGTGTTAATCCAGCATGTCACTAGTGAGTTGTGACTGTATCCTTTAGACACTTGAAACCATTAGGCCTATCAGTGGGCAGTGCATGGTGAAAAAAAGTACTCAATTGTTTTACTTCAGTAAAAGTATCAATACAGCAATAGGCCTATAGAAATTAATACTCTGTCCGGAATTCAAAATGTACTTGGTATTGGTATCAAAATGTACCAAAAGTAAAAGTACTCATTGTGCACAATTTGAAAATAGCAGATCTACAAGCTCACAATCACGCGTCGCATCACGCATTGTGAGCTTGTAGATCGGCTATTTTCAAATGGCCGAATGGCTAAAATGTATACAGGGCTGACGTTTGTTAATGTATGTTTTGTAATAATAATCAAACTAACTAAAGTTGTCAAATAATTGTAGTGGATATTTGCCTCTGAAATATAGTGGAGTAAAAGTAAAAGTATATATATATTTTTTACATACTCAAGTAAAGTACAAATACCTCAAAAAGTACAGTACTTAAGTAAATGTACTTAGTTACTTTCCACCAGTGTGTATACAAGGCTTGTCAAGTGCCAATTATTGTCTCCACTAGGCCAAGGCATGGGGAGAGAGTATGTTTTGCACTCCGTCCGTGTGTGTGTGTCCGTACGTCCTTCCGTCCGTCCGTTACCAGCTAATCTCCGGGAACCGTTAACCCGGTCGATGCCAAACTTTGCACACACACTCCCTGGATGCCAACGATGAACCTCTGCCCCGCATTTTCCAGAACGGCCTGTTATAGCGCCACCATGAGGCAGCTTTTCACTTTTTGTACCTAAAACTGCACCGATCTGCGTGAAACGTTGCATGCACACTCCCTAGAGGCCAAGGACAAACCTTTTATAGCGCCACCAGGAGGCCGACTTTTGTAAAACACATTTTTTTATATTACTCCTCCAGATTCTGTCCAAAAATCTCACAAATCGTTACACAGTATCTCTATGGTCATGTGCTCAAGTCGGATCTGTCCGATATTTCATATTCCATCCTAATTGGCTATAATTGGCTTTCACAGTTTGCAAGATTGCCCCGTTTTGAACAAAAGCCTCAAATCATGAACGCAGCATGCAATTTACGTGAAATCTTTCACACATTTTCTTACTAGGCTGAGGAATATATCCCACCCTTTTCACATTGGCCTGTTATAGCGCCACCAACAGGTTTATTTTTGCAAAACACATTTTTGGAACAAAATGCCTCAAGTCATCCAATTGCCATCAAAGGCAGGAGTTTATATTACTCCTAAACATTTTGCCAAACATCTCACACAGTCCTATCCTCCTGGTGGAGACCTGTGCCCAGAAGGGCAGTTTTTCTAGTTCATTGTGCAGCTACACTTTAATGTTCGCGAGTGACATCTCCTCCCCTGTCCCGCTGTAATTGTAACCGTACCTATTGACTTTTTAATAATAACTTCATTTATATAGCACCTTTCCAAAAACAAGTTTACAAAGTGCTTTACAGATAATAATAGCAGTAAAATAATACAATAAGAATAAAAAAAAATAAACTCAATTAAAACATTTCATAAAAAGGCTGTGCAATAAAGGTGAGTTTTTAACCGCGATTTAAAATAGGATACTGAGTTTGCCAGCCTGAGATCCTCAGGCAGTGAGTTCCACAGCCGAGGAGCACGTACAGCAAAGGCCCGGTCGCCTTTTGTAATAAGGCCAGGCTTGTAGGGAGTTAAAAGATTACAGATGTAAGCAGGTGCCTGACCATTTAGAGCTTTAATGTATGTCATAATCCTATGCCACGCCCTGAAGCTATGCTGTGGTGGCCCTTTTGTTGGTTCCAAACATTTCCACATTGCCAACAAACCCACTGATGCACCCAGAGACTTTGGATGTACGCAGATCAAATAAAGATGGTCCACAGGTTCAATGTCATTTTAGGTTGCATTTACTTTCCTTTCGAAGTGCAGTGATACATTACAAACAGGCACATTCTCTCTTCCTTATGGCATGATCTCTTGTGCTGTCTTTCTCTCTGTCTGTCTGGTAAAAACTGGTTTGTCCACCAGGTGCATGCCGCTCCCCAATCACCCAGGCCTACATATGCTCTCCAAGTCTCCATCAATCAATTAGGCCTGGGGAGGCGTGCCCTTGGTGTCCAAACAGTGATTCAAATACATAACCCATCAAACCAATACCCAATAATGCCAAATAATAACTACAACAATTGTGATAATAATAATAAATAGACATACAAAACAGTGAGGATGGCTTCTACACTACCCCTAATTGTGCACAGTATGGACACAATTACTAAATACATTTCAAAGAAGCCAAACACAAAAAACATTATTCAAGGTATGTGGTATGTGTGTTGTATTTAAGCTTGACTGAATCTTCTTTTTTGTTGAAACTGCAAAAAAAAAGAAAGGGAAAGATGGAGAAAAGAAAGGTCAAAGCTCTCAATGGTCTGGAGAAGTCTTGATGTAGCCCTCAAGCCACCACAGGAAGCAAAGCAGGTCGTAGTCCCTTTCCTTTGACACATCATCCTCTTTCTCTTTCTGCTCTCGCTTCTCCTGGGCAGGCCTTTTGTTCCTTTTCTTTCGGTTCCTATGCCATCTTCTTCAGAGGCGGTGCTTTCTTGTCACCTTCTTCATGGTCAGATGTACCTGTAGTTTCCTTTATGGTGCCATTTGTCTTTCCACCACTGGTTTTCTGTGATGGAGAAGGACACCTTTCTCCACTGAGTGGCTTTCTCACCCCTCTACTCAGCCTCCTCACGACAGCTGGTTCAGCCAAACTCCTAATCATGGCACCCTGCTTGCAGCTTTCTTCTCCCTCAGACATCTGTCCATAGACCTCTTCTGCTTCAGATATGACGCTGAAAGATGAGGAGCCGCCCGTCTCCACAGCCATCTCATTCTCACCGTCCTCCCAGTCCTCTTCTGCAGGGTCGGTCAGCTGTTCCGGTTGTATCTCTTTCAGCTGCAGAATGTTCTCCAGAGCCTGAGGGGTCTTCGGCTCAGAGACACTCGCCTCCTCTGCTCCCTGCCATGTCCCTCTTCCAGCCTCTCCTGGGGGTGTCTCTTCTTCCACCACATCATATGTGGCCAAAATGCTTTCTCGGTGCTCCCTCTCCATCTCTCGTGCCATCCACCTTTGCACGATATTTTCAATTTCCTTTCGACTGAGCTCTGGAGGATCTTCCCACCAGTCTTCTACGGGTTGTAGCCATAGAGGTTGTAGCGCACCATCGCTCACTGCTCTCGTGACATCTGACATTTAAATTCCCCTTTTTCCACACGTAAAGTGCAGTGCAGAGTAAACTTCAGTTCAGTGTCCAGTTCAGTGCAACATAGCGAAAGATCAAATAAATAAGGCAGTGCAAAACAGGCGTGTCACTAATAAAAGTCCAGCAGTGACGAAAACAAAAATAATGGACGTCAGTGCAGCAAATGGCCAGCAAACAAGTCACCAATAAAAGTTAAGCAGTGGAAAAACACGAAAATAAAATAACAGTTATTGCTGTTTTCCTATACAGCTTTTAAATTCGATGTCCAGTGTCCACTACATACCAGGCTCCTAATTGATGAGTCTTTGTGGCTTTGAGCTGCGTGTCCAGTTAGTTAATTCTCTTATGTTTGTTCCAATTCCTGGTTCGAGTCCTCCTTCTTACTTTGAAAACCAATACATCTAAATCCAATAGGACTCAGTTTTTACTATGTGGTGGCTCTTTTGTTGGTTCCAAACATTTCCACATTGCCAACAAACCCACTGATGCACCCAGAGACTTTGGATGTACGCAGATCAAATAAAGATTGTCCACAGGTTCAATGTCATTTTAGGTTGCATTTCCTTTCCTTTCGAAGTGCAGTGATACATTACAAACAGGCACATTCTCTCTTCCTTATGGCATGATCTCTTGTGCTGTGCTGTCTTTCTCTCTGTCTGTCTGGTAAAAACTGGTTTGTCCACCAGGTGCATGCCGCTCCCCAATCACCCAGGCCTACATATGCTCTCCATCAATCAATTAGGCCTGGGGAGGCGTGCCCTTGGTGTCCAAACAGTGATTCAAATACATAATAACCCATCAAACCAATACCCAATAATGCCAAATAATAACTACAACAATTGTGATAATAATAATAATAAATAGACATACAAAACAGTGAGGATGGCTTCTACATATGCTATAAACTAAATCTTCACATATGAGCTTATTTGACCTACTGTTTAATCAGCCATTAATGTGTGATATCGTGTGTAGTTAACATACCATAACCTGACAACACTCCAATGCAAAACTGCACACTCAGGAAAATGCACACTCCAGTTTCTCTGCTCTGTGATATTTACCGTGTGGCCATTTATCTTGAATTCATGGATATTGTTTGTTTTTGTCGCATATGCAAATAATTTGATGACCAGCATGAAGCTATGAAGACACAGAGTTAGTGTCGAAGTGTCCTTGAGCAAGACACTGAACCCCGAATTGCTCCTGATGTGCAGGTTGGTGCCTTGCATGGTCTCCGCCGCCATCGGTGTATGAATGTGTGTGTGAATTAATGGGTGAATGTAATGCACAATCTATGTAAAGCGCCTTGGATAAAGGCGCTATATAAATGCACCATTTACCATTTACCATTTACACAAAGAGTGTCCTTTGTGACTTTTTATGTATGAATAAAATGTAATGTCCAATATCCTGTATGGTAGGGCATTAATACAATAAAACTTATACAATTGGGGTGGTTGTAATTTGTCTCCCTATACTCTTCTATTGAGACATTTAGATCATGTTCAAAGGTCATGTCTCACCTAGACACAGGTTCAAAGGTCATGTCTCACCTAGACACAGGTTCAAAGGTCATGTCGGTCATGTCTCACCTAGACACAGGTTCAAAGGTCATGTCGTTCATGTCTCACCTAGACACAGGTTCAAAGGTCATGTCGGCCATGTCTCACCTAGACACAGGTTCAAAGGTCATGTCGGTCATGTCTCACCTAGACACAGGTGCAAAGGTCATGTCGGTCATGTCTCACCTAGACACAGGTTCAAAGGTCATGTCTCACCTAGACACAGGGTCTGACAAGAATGATTTGACCTGATGGTCAAGATTCAATTCATCCCCCGAGCAAGCAGGTGGGCTATATCTATAAAAAATCCCAGCTTGCAAGAAACTGGGTTCAAATCCGGGGTAGAAGAGGAAAGTATAGTGCTGCTTTGATGAATTTAGTACAAAAGCACCCCAATGGAAACAAACAAGCCATTGGCTTTGTTGCATTATATTTTTAGCTTTTAGCAGAGCTTGTATTGTACTGTGCTTGTCTATACAAACTGTTAGAAAAGAAAGGAAGTGGTTCCCAAACCTTTTCATGTCAAGAACCCCCAAAATGATACTCATTAGCTTGCGGACCCCCATTTGAAAATATATGCCAAGGACCCCCCCACCCCCTATTTTTGAATATGCAAGAGACACAAAAGACAAACAAGGCATACATTAAAACAAAAACATCAACAGAAGAAACAGAATAATAATAAAAACAACAACAAACAAACAAACAAACAAACAAATGAGGTCATGGGATGTACAGCAACAAGCAACAACAATACATATTACAGACTTTTGGATTTATTGACAACCGGAAAGACACAGCCCATATTCACTCCATATCCGCCCCCCCAGCTAAATACTCTATCCATTTCTCCCATCTTCTTTGCACCCAGCTCTTTTTGCAGTCTTAAAGAATAGGTTCTAGGAGATGTAGTTGTTTCACAATGTTGATAAATAGGTCAGCAGTAGGACAATTCTTTTGTAACCAATTTCTTGTAATAGCTTTTTTGCTTGCTAGGCCTACAAGTAAAATCTTAAGTAAGTAGGAGTCATCCTGATTTAGCCCATCTGGGAGTTGTCCTAGGTACAAAGATGTGAATGTATCATCTATTCCAAAACCCATAATGTTTGAGATAAGTGTTGTCACTTCCTTCCAAAATGGTTGAATTACAGGACAAGACCAAAAGACATGTGCATGATCAACCACTGTATCTCCACATTCTCTCCAACAGTCCATATGGTTGCCAGTCTGTTTGGACTTCTGTTTTGGAGTAATAAAGAAGCGAATCTGGTTTTTCCAACAAAAGTCTCTCCAAATCAAGGAATTAGTGGTCGTTGATTGCGTTTTCCATGTATTCATCCATACTTCATCACTTATATCAATGCCCATCTCTTTTTCCCATCAGTCTTTCACATATATTGTAGAATCCTCTTTCAACGACATAAGTCCATTATATAGTTTACTTACAAGACCCCTATTACTTCCTGAGCCATAAGCATTTGTAAATATAGTGATTAGGCTTGTTGTAATACCTGGAGCAGACCCTTTTACCTTTTTAGCAAAATAATCCCTTACCTGCAAGTATTTATAAAAGTCCTGGTTAGCCAACCCATATTTCTGCTTTAAGTTTTCAAAACTATCAATATCTCCATTTCTAACCATAGTACATATAGAGGTAATGCCATTGTGGTGCCATTGTTTGTACCTATTGTCTAATACTGCTGGTATGAAGTCAGGGTCATATGCTGGCCAACTTAAAAGTTTTGCCTCCCTCTGAAGCTGGAAGCGTTTAACAACTTCCAGCCATATTTTGAACGATAAATTTACCCACTGACTCCTCGTCTGAAACAGTCCTTTGTCTCTGTCAGTGCAACCTAATAGTGACTGTATTGGTATATCCATCAGGGATAACTCTATGCTTTTCCATTTTGCAATGTAGGGTCGGTTACACCAATATACCAAGGGTCTTAGCTGAGCTGCTAGATAATAGTCCCTTAAAGATGGGAGAGACATGCCTCCTCTCTCTCGGGGCAGTTGTAAGGTAGAAAATTTCACCCGTGGCCTTTTTTTATCCCAAATAAAACGTGAGATATGTTTATTCCATTCCCTGAATTGTTTTAAAGGTATTTCCACTGGCAGTGACAAAAAAAGGTATAGTAATCTGGGTAAAATTAAGGACCCCAGCTTTGACATGCATTAGTCTATGAACCCCCATTTAATGGCATTTCTATCTTTGGGACCCCAATTTATATTGTAAAATCAATGTTAATTTAACTCTGAGAGTGTACCATTTGTATACTCCCATAAGGGTCCATTTGGTTCCTAATTATCATTTAGTTGGGGACCCCCTGGAACTCTCTCAAGGACCCCTAGGGGTCCCTGGACCCCACTTTGGGAACCACTGTAATGAAGTAATCAATCAATCAATCAATCAATCAATCAATCAATCAATCAATAAAAATACAGTACAGTTTGTACATGAGCACATACAACATGTACTTATACTTTACACAACTGCATTTCATTATTATCAAAGGCATTTTAAAATGTCTTCATGACATAAAGCTTAAAGACTATTAAGTGAAAATTTGGCAGGCTGACAGTATCAGTGTCTTCACTGTCCTGTCTGTGCAGTAATTAAGTATTTAGACAATATACCTAATTAACTGTCACATCTGTCAGCATAACAATAACCAGGAGGGGGTGCTCTCTATTCAGTTTCAGACACTTAGTCGATGTACCAACCGAATAGTATTGCCATTATCCCTGGGAGCCATTATGGATGTGTGTGTGTGTGTGTGTGTGTGTGTGTGTGTGTGTGTGTGTGTGTGTGTGTGTGTGTGTGTGTGTGTGTGTGTGTGTGTGTGTGTGTGTGTGTGTGTGTGTGTGTGTGTGTGTGTGTGTGTGTGTGTGTGTGTGTGTGTGTGTGCGCGCGCGCACGTGCATGTGTGTATAGGCTACGGGTATACACGTAAATATGCAGTATTTGTTGCACTGGAACTTATATATAGCCTACTGTAGCCCACAGGTGCGCGCACGCACACACACACACACACACACACACACACACACACACACACACACACACACACACACACACACACACACACACACACACACACACACACACACACACACACAGCACTGTGTGCATTTCATAATTTCAAGTCAAGGTGGCCTCTAATCAGGCTTGTCTGTATATGTGCATGTGCGTCACACATGTGTATGTGTGTGTGACACAAACACATGTGTATGTGTGTGTGACACACACACACATGTGTATGTGTGTGTGACACAAACACATGTGTATGTGTGTGTGACACACACACACATGTGTATGTGTGTGTGACACAAACACATGTGTATGTGTGTGTGACACACACACATGTGTATGTGTGTGTGACACACACACATGTGTATGTGTGTGTGACACACACACGCACAACTCCCTCCATTTCCATGTCTTGCCCATATCATATCCTACTACAGTATGTCTCCCTTGTCTCTCCTATATCCACCCTGTTCAACCTTCTCACCTTCCTCCTTGGCTCCCAGTCGCTCCCCGCTGGCCTCTTGTGAAACCTCCCACCGGGGGGAGATCAGAAGCATGAGACCCCCGGGCCCGCGGAGCACTCCATGTTCGTCACAAAGGGTGTTAGAACCTGCCAATAGCGGGCTCAGGGAGCAGCTGTATCCCCCAGTAAACATGGACAAAACCGCTGCTGCTGGGGTCATGTCCATCTTCCCTCTGTTCTCGCTTCTGGGATTCAACAAACACACGTCATTCTGGGAGTAGTTGGGGGTGAGATACAGGGTGACGTGAAGGGGGGAGATAAATCACATGGAAGACAGAAGGCAAGACATAAAATAGGGCGATGGCGTGGAAGATATAAGGGAGATGATGATGCTTTGTTGTGGCATATGGTCAGTGGTTACCAGTGTTGCTGCTCCCAAATGCAAGTTTACTTTGGTGACGTTTTGAGGCAGTGAATGCCATCACTTCCTTTCGATAGGAATTTATATTTACCTCCCCTTGCAGTCTCCTGATAGATGGTTTTTTTTTTCAGCCCAGATTTGAAAGATGTATGGAGTCAGGGCAAATGCACATTTTGGTATAGCAGAGTATAGCAGAATGAGAATTTACCCAAATTTGCTCTAGAATTGGGTGGTACCGGTACCGTCTGGTTGGTACCATACCAACCAGATCACGGCTGCTCCCTCTCTAGTGTTGTGGCTGTGGGTGTCGCTCACTTTGGATAAGTAGCCAGGTATGACCGTATGAGGGTATTGAGGGCACTGTCTCTTTGACTATCTTAAATACCAATCCCATTGATATTTGTTTAACCCAGAAGTCCGCACACAGGCTCAGCTCCACACTATGGCGCATGAGCCTGTGTGTGTGGACTTCTCTCTTTAATTGCATTCGCTGTCAAGGCCAAGCATGACAGATTAGCTAAAACATATGACCAGTCCATTTGAATATTCAACACACAGCCACACTTTGAACACACTTATTGTTTGTTTGTTAATAAAGTATGTGTCACAGTAATATATAACTAATCAAGCTATTCTCCTTGTGCTGAAAATGAATGATCCTTTTCAACAGTGGGCCCTTTATGTTTGCATACAGATCATTCTGCGGTAATCTTTCGTGTATCCATGTTGAGTTCACTGTGATCGCCCCTGCCAGACGCTCCTTCCTCCACGAAGGGGTGGCCGACTGTATGGCAGCTCTGACTGCGGTGGAGACTGTTCCCACGGGGATAAAGATGGTCCGACCATCAGTTGGAGCACACACCGGAACTAACCGGGAATGTCAATCCCACCACCCAGACTATCATCACAATGTACTGCCCAGACCTCTCTGCCAGAGAGAGGGGAGAGGTATAGTTCCCCTTCCGATTATATTGTACTTTATTAAAGTTTTTAAACAATTTTGTTCACAATTTACAATTTAGGCATTTAGCAGATGCTTTAATCCAGCGTGACGTACGGTAAGCAAGAACAACACATGGTAATGCATCAAATACATACTGAAGGAGTAATCATCAAGGATCATTCATAAGTAAGCTATCAGAACCTAACATTCGTCTATCAGTAGAATATCTGTACAATACAAGTATACACTATAGAATGCTGTCTACATAATGTGCTATCTAATATGCTATCTAAATTACATTTTATTACAAGGTCGTCGATGCTAGGGCAAGTACTATGCTGCGGGCTAAGGTGGAGTCTGAAGAGGTGGGTTTATTTATTTTCCTATCCCAACAAACAATAAATGCCTTGCATGGGAAAAACAACAGGAAAACACACAGATACCTGGCAATAGGCCCAGCAACAACAGCCATAAAACTTAATAAATACATATAAATTAAATTAAATAACAAATTAATCCTCAGAAGCAAAACTCAAGTACAACACACAGACATAATAAAATCATTCTCTACAGAGGCCTAGGAAAGGACATACATGGGACATCAATCAGATGAAACAGAGCCACAAGCTGATCTCTCTCTCACACACACACACACACACACTCAAACACACCAGCAAACAAAGAATAGCAAATCGCCCAGAGCTCCCCTCATTATTAGCCAGTATTTCACACACATCGTTTTGCACAACAGAATCCCCAAATCGTCCCTGACCTCACCTGGGAAAGTACAATATGACCAGGCCTATATTGGCCAGCGAATGAGGGAAATTGCTTTAAATTGGAATGATATAACATCAATAGACAACCACCTCAACCCATATACTTTGTTGATCCAGGGTTCTGTACTTCGCTTCATTTTCCCCCCACAACACCAAATCTCTTAGCCGAACATTGTTGCACTACAGCTTCCACTTGTTGGAAGCTAGAGTAAATCAGCTGTTTTCGCCAAATGTTCACCTATAACTAAACTATTACTGTATGTCATGCCCAGAATAGGGACAATAGGGTCAATGTGGTTGTCGAGTAAACTTTTACTTGACAAATAAAAAGGGGAAAAGACTCGGGTTGGCCGTTTGGTGCGGCCTGTGTTACTTGATAGGTGACAGGCTGCGTCCATGACAAAATCTACGAAACATTCAACTTGTCTAACATTCCTGTTGTGTTTGTGTTTGTTTTGCCTCGAGAGCAGCCAGTCACCTCTCCCTGTAATCCCTCGATCACATATCCCCGGCCCTAACACGCACGCACGCACGCACACGCGCACGCACGCACACACCCACGCACACGCACACACACGCACACAGCCACGCGCGCGCGCACACGCACACACACACACACACACACACACACACACACACACACACACACACCAACCTCCACGACCCTGTTTGGCTAGAGGCTAACTCGTAAACAGCTCAAGCCACGCTACGAGGTGTTTATCCCTCGCACAGCGAGAGGGATGGCTGAACATATTGTGTGTTTGTGTGTGTGTGTGAGTGTGTGTGCGTGCGTGCGTGCGTGCGTGTGTGTGTCTTCGTGTGCATGTTTTCATCCTATCTAGTTTTATTCCCTCAGGGTTGTTTGTTGTTTAGAGTGAGAAACATTGACAACAGTTCAGATGTCACTATGTAAACTGTAAACTGTCAATGGAGAGGCAGAAGCCCAACTCAAGTGGTTCCCACACTCAGTCAGCGTCCATGTTAGGCAAGATAAGAAATCATTACAACTCATTGTTAATAATCTCCTCCATGGTGATTATATTTAACAGAAATTCTATATATTGTGGACGTGCAGCGGTTCAAAAAACAAACAACTTTAATAAAATAAATGGGCTACATAAAATAGGCTGACCATATAACTGATATATAGAGCATATTTGATGAAATTTAGGAGCATAACGTTTTTGTTATAAATTATTTTGACATCTGAATTTTCAATTCAAACAGAACCCTTCCGCGACCCCCAATTTATTTCCGCACATGACGCGCACCCACGACACATGGACGCAAAAAAAATATTTTGTGCCAGGGACTGGGACCCCATATAAGATTTGGACAAGATTTGTGTTGTTAAATGCTTGTAGATCGGCTATTTTCGCTTATTTTGGGCTTGTTTTCATATAACAGGCGGGTTGCTTATTTCTCTCGCAGAAACTGGCAACGCCGCAACGATAGCCGTTAGCTACATTTTGCTAATATATTGATATCAAACCTGTAGCTAAAACAAGTACATTATCGCACTATATTACATATCGATGCGATCTGCGTTATTATGACCTTAATTTTCATGGCAGGTACATTCTACAGGAGTCTTCTTCTTCTGCTATTGGAAATAGGAAGCCATTTCCGCATTTTCCACCAGTGCCCCCAGCTGGAACATTAGCATGAATTAGCTTTAGGCGGACCAAAATAAACACACTTTTTACAAACTATCATTGTTAATACTTCTTTATCTGCGATTTCTGTTAGCCAGTTAGTAAAAGACTAGTATTATCTTCCAAAACGATTGTGTACAAAAAGGCGGATTTTAGCGGAATTTGCATACTTTAGCAGGGAAGCTGTTAGCATTGGTTAACCCTTATGGTTATAACATTAGACATAGTGACATGTTTAAGCATTTATTTCATATTTATATGTCGATATCAGCTCTGACATTTATTTCAGACCTGCTCTAACATGACATGAATAATAATATATAGCTTCAGATTATTTTAGACAGAAAAATAAAAAACGTCAGAGCGTGACCTTTTTACATTAAAGTCACGCCATGACATAATATTAATCCTATATTACGTCAATATCTGAGGTAATCCAAGTCTCTGCCGGACGTCAAGGGGCGAGGTAATAATAATGAGACAATGTTGCAACGACACATGCAGGCACGCATGTGTCCTCTTTTGGATAATTCAGAATATGGTCACCCTAACATAAATTGGAGAAGAATATCAAGGTCACAATGCGTCACAATGAGCTTGGATTGACTACTTTCACTAATTTTGTATGACATTGTTGTATAAAACAAAGAATATGGAATCGGACTGATTGATTTAGTTGATAATAAAAAAAGTTAATTAAAAGGTATTTGCGTTGATTTGTTGATATATTAAAATAACATCCTTCTTGACTATCTGTTACTTAATCACTAACAAAATAATGGATAGTTGCATCCCTAATAGCCTACATTTTAAATCGGGATTAGGCTACTTGTTGCCTGGAGGTTTGGCTAAAGTGGACTCGTTTTTGTTTCGGTTTTCTTTCTCTTTATGTCAATGTTTGTTGTTGTTGTTAACTTATTGTTGTTGAATTTGTAGATTAAAAATGGGAAAACGAATAAAGTACCAATCATAAAAAAGCAGTATGGGCTAATTTGAGTCAAACAAAGTTCAGCCAAACGCTCCAGTAACACGATTATGAGATTAGCGTAATTTGTGGCTTTCGTCGTAGACACATTAATTAATGTGTGGTGGCTAGCTAGGCTGCGTCCTGAAACCTTACAGGAGGGTTGTACTTTGCCAATAAGCCAACAATGCAGCTGGAAGCATGCAGGCTGATTTATTGAGGTTTCCAGGTCAAGTGCTGATCGGGGCTGATTCTGAGGATGATTAGTTAGCTGGGCCACTGAAACCATGAGGTCAAAGAGAGATATGACTTAAACCATTATTTCAAAACTTTGCCTCGATTATGATTAATGAAGGATCATGGAAATAGGAAAATAGTGAAAATAGCCGACCTACGGCCCAGATCGCCGGATCTAGGCCATAATGTAGCCTGACAGCGCGTTGTGAGTTTGAGTCTCGATTCCGAAGGCCTTTGCTGCGTGTCACTCCCCATCTGTCTCTCCCTGTTTGCTGTCTGTATCTACTGTAGCCTACTGTCAATAAAGGCATAAAAAGCCCAAGAATCCCACCCGTGTGAAGTGAGGGGCGCTAATATATTAAAGTCTGACTCATGTTGATTAGGTGATGCAATGGTGATGTAAACAAGCGGTGCCAACACAAACATTAAATTCTCTTTATTGTTAATGGCATTTAATGTTTGTGTTAGGGACAAGATGACGTACATTTTCCCTTCATTGTCAATGGCGTTTATAAAACAAACATTGAACTAAAAACAAACATTAAACCTGTATATAAATAAATCTTAAGAAAGCCGATTTACAAGCTCACAACATGTGACACGTTTAAATACAGGTTTAAGTGGTTTAAGTGGCTAATAAGACTAATCAATTTAATCGATTATTACCAGTAAGACGCCTAAAGGGCGAGGTCGCGTGCACGCATCCGCCTGGGTGACGGCAGACTGCTATATGGAGCGTGTCTTGAGAGTACAGGGTTTGATGACGTCAGATCAACATATGGAATGTCAGAACAGGCCAGCTACATATGTGGAGATCTAAGGGTGGCAGCGGGTGCAGTGTCTTGAGTGTACAGGGTTTGATGAGGGCCCAGGTAGGGCCGGGTCTTAATTTTCGGGCCTGTTGAGAACTCTAGTTTTTGCCGGCTGCACTAATAACTTTGGGGCAGGCCCGTCTAGAGTTTAAATGGACAGGTATCAGTCAAAAGGGAGACATCAAAGAGGAAGGATGGATGGGGAAGGATCAACATATGGAATGTCAAAACAGGTCAGCTCCATATTTATGGAGATCTAAGGATTTGAGGTTTGAGGTCAGATGTAGAGTTGCTGGCGAATATTGATGACATCAGGGATCTCCATATATGGGCTTAATATTGATGACATCAGGGATCTCCATCCCTGATGATGTCACGTGATGACTGGGACTGACTGACTGACTGACTGACTGGAAATGCACGATTTCATAGTAAATGCGACCTGGTCGCAAAATATCTATGAGATGGTTTTCCTGGTGATATGGTGATATGTAAGAAAATAATAGTAATACTACTAAGCCTTTTCGGTTATAGAATTAACCTACACGAGCAAGATTAAATACATTTTTGATTCTAAATATCGGTTTAAATTTATTTCCGATTAACTGTCCAGCCCTACAAGAGAGACCCAAGTATAGGAAGCCTATAAAAGGTGCTAATCGACCACTCATGATACCAACATAACCAACAAGCTATGTTCATTCCCTGCCTGTCAATCACAGTCTCTGTCTACAATGATAATGTCTAATGGACACAGCCTAAAGAGTAAGGACCAATACCATACATCCTTCCAGGGACATGCACACATAGACATCAAAGGGGGCTTCAGCCATTGCCCTTTTACCCGTCTGTAAAACAACTGCCCTCTCCAGACAACGAATGCAGCATTTACTATGGTGAAAGAAATGCAAATGCCCTCCTATACTTTCCATGCCATACCGGAAGGCAGCATTCAGGAGAATAGCATTTTTCCGAAGTCTCCTGAACTTGGAACGCACCATTTTGCGTTGAACAAATTTGTTTCTAAATCCATGTCGTTACACCGCATCTCCAGTAGATAAAGAGTGTTGGTTGCGCCCCGAAAATAGCTGATCTACAAGCTCTCAACGCGACGCAACTCGCAGCGCAATGCGCTGTGAGCTTGTAGATCTGCTATTTTCGCTATTTTTGTTCCAAAGTGCCCTCTTACGAGATTTCAGTCCCTACGTCTCTAAAACTCTCTGCACGTCCCTGCATCCTTCCAACGTCCGAACATTTCTTCAGAAAGGGTCCATGAAGGCAGGTGCATAACTACAATTTGACAATCATTCATAACTTCGGAAACCTCTCAGAACCTGTCGTCGGAACTCGTTCACGCCCAGATGTCCAGACTCTCCAAAGCGATAGATTTACAAATCTTCAGGCAGTAAAATACGCATTAACTAACATTACAATCTTTTAAAATTCATTCAAATGGGTGTTAATTCATCCAATGTGTATACATAACAGTATAAACATTATAACCTGTTTTGTTACACATAGATGCGTGCAAATTTCTGAATGCACCTGTAAGGTCAATACATGCTGCTTCCGACATCTGAAAATACTCCAGTCAGTAAATGACGTCATTGCTGTCATAACTATAGCCCTAAACGTATAGTTATGTCAGGTACTCCTCTAGACTGTGGAACCATTGGCACACTGAAACTGAACATTTCTGTTTATTATATTGTGTTTTTGTTGTGATATATGGATCTCCCGTGAGTCTGAAATAAAGATTGAACTTGCCAACGCCAGAGAGTTCTGAAATCGGAGCAGATTCTCAGAACGTATTTCTGAATGCACCTTATGCTGAGTTCACACGGGCAGCGTATTTGTAGCTTTGTATCTTTGCATCTGAAGTTGAAACCAGCTCAATGTTTTTGTAGCTTTGTAGCTTTTCCTGCAGCTGCAAACGCCGGATGCATCTTTGCATCTTCGTGTCGCTGGCCTCCATTGACAATGAATGGCAGACTGTATCTTTGCATCTGCCCGTGTGAACGCAGCATAAGTAAGATAGTCTCAGATGGTGCACATGGCCGACCGCGTGCCAATCAGCAGTGATTGCCAGAAAGTTGCACAAGCGGTGAAATATGATGTATTCTCTTCCATTACAAGTGATGGAGTAGTCTGCCAGGTCATGGCCATCCATCTGCATTATGATGTCATTATGAGCTCAGTCCCAATCCAACGTTCATGGCAGAATTAAGGACTTTTTGATTGATTGATTGAAAATGTTATTAACAGTTTGCAGAATTACAGTACATTTCAAGCACAAACTCAATACAAAGGCTGTTAACCGTGAGTGGACGACCCAATTAAGCATTACACTTGTTTACAACAGGGTCCACCAAGTTCAATTCATCAAAACATTTAGAGACTTACAAATAGACACTTCTATATAGACAAAGAACAGAACAGGAATTCATCATAATGGAGGTAAAAAGGGAAAAGAAACATATACAGTGAGGGGAAAAGGGGGGGGGGGGGGTTGGGGCGGTGGGGGTTGATTCAGATTTTACGGGGGCCAGTTTCGAATTGCAGCCATCCGTAGGTGCCCTTTGAGAGCGGTTTTGAAGGAGTCAAGGGATTCGCATGTCTTAATGACTGTTGGTAGGGCGTTCCACATTTTGGTGGCATAGGAGCGAAAAGAATTTAGTCCCTTGTTTGTGCCGAATCTGGGTTGTACATGGTTCGTTGCACTCCCTCTGGTGTTGTGGGTGTGGACTTCGTTAACATTAAGGAAGTATCTAGACAGGTACATGGGTATCTTGGTGGAGTATCGAATCTTGTGGACCAGACCCATTGCAAGATGCTGTACTCTGTCGCCGACCCTAAGCCATGCCAGTCTGTCAAAGTGGGCAGGGGTGAGGTGGGTTCGGGGGGTGAGGCCAAGTAGGAGCCTGACCAGTTTGTTTTGGGAAGTCTGGAGCCTAGTTTTAAGGGCCTTTGAGGTGCTGTGGTACCAGTAGGTGCATGCATAGTCAAAGAAGCCTTGTACGAGGGCTCCTGTTAAGGTCTTCAAGGTGTTTTTGTCGACCAGTGAGGAGATCCTGTAAAGGAATCTTGTTCTTTGGTTGACTTTTTTGATTACGTTGGTGGCCATTTTATCACCGGAAAGATTAGCCTCCAGGATGGAACCTAGGTAGGTAATTTCATCTTTACGTGTGATAACATTGTCACCCACTCTAACCAAGAAGCCATTTGCCTTGCTGAGATTACTATTAGATCCAAAGAGAATGGATTCAGTTTTTCCCAGGTGTAAAGATAGTTTGTTATCAGCGAGCCAGGTGCAGATTCTACCGACTTCATTTTGTTGCATCCCTATACTGTAGACCAGTGGTTCTCAACCTTTATCCCTATACTGTAGACCAGTGGTTCTCAACCTTTATCCCTATACTGTAGGGATAAAGGTTGAGAACCACTGGTCTACAGTATAGGTTGAGAACCACTGGTCTACAGTGTAGGGATAAAGGTTGAGAACCACTGGTCTACAGTGTAGGGATAAAGGTTGAGAACCACTGGTCTACAGTGTAGGGATAAAGGTTGAGAACCACTGGTCTACAGTGTAGGGATAAAGGTTGAGAACCACTGGTCTACAGTGTAGGGATAAAGGTTGAGAACCACTGGTCTACAGTGTAGGGATAAAGGTTGAGAACCACTGGTCTACAGTGTAGGGATAAAGGTTGAGAACCACTGGTCTACAGTGTAGGGATAAAGGTTGAGAACCACTGGTCTACAGTGTAGGGATAAAGGTTGAGAACCACTGGTCTACAGTATAGGGATAAAGGTTGAGAACCACTGGTCTACAGTATAGGGATATAGGTTGAGAACCACTGGTCTACAGTGTAGGGATAAAGGTTGAGAACCACTGGTCTACAGTGTAGGGATAAAGGTTGAGAACCACTGGTCTACAGTATAGGGATAAAGGTTGAGAACCACTGGTCTACAGTATAGGGATAAAGGTTGAGAACCACTGGTCTACAGTATAGGGATAAAGGTTGAGAACCACTGGTCCCGAATATAAGACGACTCTGATTATAAGACGATCCCCGTTTTTCAAGACTCATTTGTGGAACAATCTAGTTCTTTATAAAGTGTTTTAAAATGTTTCTATAATCATTTTTAAATAAAATGATTTTCATATCACTTCATATCACAATAGAGTGTAAATAGAATAACATGTAATCTCTTGGTATTTCTTATACCAGTAACAATCAGGTCTCAGGTCTCCTTGCGTTTACATAATGTTAGTTCTAGGTAGGAACTAGGTAGGAACTAACATTAATGTTGTTGTTAGGGGGACATTAACACAATCAGCCCTGGGATTCCTTCAAAATAGGAGCTCTGGGGTGATGGGAAGACTTTTACTCTGTAAAGCCCCCCCCCCCCCCTTCTATTCCGGAAAAAACTGGAGATATTTTTTTGCTTGCTTACCTTTCTCTCGTTTTAATATTATCGCTAAATAATCCATCGCCTTCATATTTTGAACGAGAGGCAGTTGAGAAGTCAAAACTGAAGAGCTTAGTATATCCATCAGATCAAAACCACGGAGAGCACCCTGGATTAGGAGAGGATTCTTTCTGCAGCGGTAAACGGACCGGACCGGACCGCTGTTAAGGAAATTATGGGAGGACAAAGGTCGATCAGCAGACAGAGGTGAAGGCACGACACAGCGGCAAGGAGTCAGGCATATCGTCATCATCGTTCTTTATTCATCGTTCCGATCATCTCAGTACAGCAGAATGGTTAACAGTCCAACAGCACTCTCCCACAGCCCTCTCCATCAATGACATACAACCCCTTTTATTATCAAGCATGTCTCAATATACGACAGGGAAATAGACAGATAATAACAGGTGGTCTCACTCATCTCCTTTCATGGTGTTTGCTTACAGTCTCAGTCTCCTTTCTTGTCTTAACAGAGATGCTATACAAAATGTTCATATAAGGATCTGCGCACACAAATAAGTATACCTTTGCTGACAGCATGGAGGAGTCAAGTCAGCTGTTAGATTGACAGGAAGACTACTCTAAATGGGATATTTACACAAATACATGTATGAGAGCTATTAGTAAGTGAACATGGGAACTACAGCTGTCATTAGTGACAGCTTCTGCCAGGAAGCCATCGTTGCCTATTCTGATTGTTGACCAATACCCCCGAAGAGGTAATAGTGACAGCTGTCAGATTGACAGCTGTTGGTTGGTTTGACTGCGTAGTGAATGATTGTTCCATCCTATTTGACCGAATGGAATACAATAATAGTTCTTATTGAATAGTAGAATTGGCATTCTAAAACTGCCATTACACCGCGCATGAACGAAAAGCGAAGCGTATGGTGGCCTTAGAGTCCCACTCAAAAAGAAAAAAAAGGAAAAATCTGAATATTCTTCTCTCGTTTGATATCATTGAAGATGCGCTATAGGACGTGTATACACACGTCCTTTGAATCCGTCGGTTGGATTGCTTATGACGTGTGGGCACGTCGGATGGACGGAACCTGTAAAAAAGCATCTGACCTGTCAGTCTGGTCAGCGGTGTTATGAAGGAGACGCTATTATACAGCGCTGCTGTGTTGGTTGGAGTTGAATAAAGTTAAAGTTCACATAATCGTCAAAGTTACAGCATCAGAAATGTTCCGTTGGATGGTTTGTGTGAATGGAACGTCGGACAGACGCGACTACGCTGCTGTTTCTGCGGAGCACAAGCTGTACGCCTTTGGAGGATAGCGTGGTGGCATGTTCGCAACACGGCTCCGATGGCGGTGCAAGTTTTCAACACGGTGTCTTTCCACTGGAGGAAGTTGCCCCCAGTAGAGGGCAGCACGGGTCCACCCGGACCCGAATACCCGAGATCCGAACCGAGAACCGAGCCGGGTCGGGTGCAAAATATTGACATGCCGTCGGGGAACGGGTCGGTTCCATTTTAAAGCTGCAGGCCTCGTTTCGGGCATCTGCAATGCAGAATACCCAAAATGCCCGTGCAGGACCCGATTTTTATTATATATTAAACCTTTCAACTTTAAAAATAGGTTTTGAAAATAGACATTATGGTATGCGTGCGTTCAACTGCGTTGTAATGATTATGTTCTAAAATACACGCCTCGAGGATTTGGAAATGGAACGTATCCACTGGTGGTGGGTGTGTCACAGTGTGTGCGCAGCGCGCGCACAGTCACACACAACACGAACAGTAGCTATCATCACCATGGCGGCCCCCTTCTTGAGCGAGGTGAAACGCAAACTACAATCAAACGATTACAGCACGCAATCTCCTAAGGGGAAGTCGGATGTCTGGGACAGTTTTGTTATCATTGTCGACGCGGACGGTAAAAATGTTGGTGCTGCTAAATGCACAAAGTGTGACTCACTGCTTACCTACGACATGCAGAAGACGGGGACATCTTCACTGAAAAAACACATGACTGGGAAGGCGTGTAAGAAAAAAGAGAGTGCCGGCGAGGGTCAACAACCACAACAACAAAGTGCCATCACGTCTTTTGTTGCTATTCGGAAAGCAATTCCATCCAAAAGAAAAGCTGTCATTCTTGATGACTGCCTTAAAGTGTGCGCCAAGGATTTGCGACGCATTGCGAGCTTGTAGATCGGCTATTTTCAGCGCTCCTTTGTAGAGGCGGGGGTGATGCTGACGTTCAGTCACAGTGTTCACTTCAGTCTCATAATCACAGTCACGGTGAAAATAAGCATAATATAGGATTGGACACACCACGGGTGTAACGGGTCTTTCGGAACGGGTAGGTTTATTTCGGATCGGATCCTGTTTTTAACGGGTCCGTTTCGGACCGGATCCAAAACTTTCGGGGCCGGGTCCGGGCCGGGTGTGGCCAATTAGAATGTTTTCGGATCCGGATCGGTTCTGTTCTGATATCACCGGGTCCGTTTCGGACCGGGTCCAATTTTATGGACCCGTGCTGCCCTCTAGCCCCCAGTAACAGCTGGATGAGGAGAACGCCATCTTCGGGTCCCGGCGGCACATACGTTGTACAGCTGTGCTGATTGAAGACGTCATCTACATCTGGGGAGGGCTTCCTTACAGTGACGCGCGCTTTATGGCTTTGACGTCGACTTACATACCTAGGGTCTCTGGGACTGTTCCAGAGGCGAGACACGACCAGTCAGCCTGTGTCTCGGGGAAGGTCATGTATATTCATGGAGGATACACCGGGCGATAGGACTTTAGACTGACTAATGACATCTACAAGTTGGACACCAGTACAATGGTCTGGTCTTTAATTAACACCGGAGGCACTCCGGCACCGCTTCTTGGTCACTCTGCCACCATCATCAGGACAAAGATGTTTGTATTTGGGGGCGTAGGGTACGGAGAGTCGGAGACTACCACTACAATATCAGAGTGTTTGACACAGAGACTAAAATAGATTCACGCAACCTACACGTGTGAGTGGGGTGGATACGCCCACTGATCTAGGATCAGAAATCAGAATGCTGGAGACATTCGAGCGAGACGGAGTGTAGTAGCGAAAACACAGCAGCATGTCAAACAGACAAAAGTCCTCAGAAGCTATTATACAGCGCTGCTGTGTTGGTTGGAGTTGAATAAAGTTAAAGTTCACATAATCGTCAAAGTTACAGCATCAGAAATGTTCCGTTGGATGGTTTGTGTGAATGGAACGTCGGACAGACGCGACTACGCTGCTGTTTCTGCGGAGCACAAGCTGTACGCCTTTGGAGGATAGCGTGGTGGCATGTTCGCAACACGGCTCCGATGGCGGTGCAAGTTTTCAACACGGTGTCTTTCCACTGGAGGAAGTTGCCCCCAGTAGAGGGCAGCACGGGTCCACCCGGACCCGAATACCCGAGATCCGAACCGAGAACCGAGCCGGGTCGGGTGCAAAATATTGACATGCCGTCGGGGAACGGGTCGGTTCCATTTTAAAGCTGCAGGCCTCGTTTCGGGCATCTGCAATGCAGAATACCCAAAATGCCCGTGCAGGACCCGATTTTTATTATATATTAAACCTTTCAACTTTAAAAATAGGTTTTGAAAATAGACATTATGGTATGCGTGCGTTCAACTGCGTTGTAATGATTATGTTCTAAAATACACGCCTCGAGGATTTGGAAATGGAACGTATCCACTGGTGGTGGGTGTGTCACAGTGTGTGCGCAGCGCGCGCACAGTCACACACAACACGAACAGTAGCTATCATCACCATGGCGGCCCCCTTCTTGAGCGAGGTGAAACGCAAACTACAATCAAACGATTACAGCACGCAATCTCCTAAGGGGAAGTCGGATGTCTGGGACAGTTTTGTTATCATTGTCGACGCGGACGGTAAAAATGTTGGTGCTGCTAAATGCACAAAGTGTGACTCACTGCTTACCTACGACATGCAGAAGACGGGGACATCTTCACTGAAAAAACACATGACTGGGAAGGCGTGTAAGAAAAAAGAGAGTGCCGGCGAGGGTCAACAACCACAACAACAAAGTGCCATCACGTCTTTTGTTGCTATTCGGAAAGCAATTCCATCCAAAAGAAAAGCTGTCATTCTTGATGACTGCCTTAAAGTGTGCGCCAAGGATTTGCGACGCATTGCGAGCTTGTAGATCGGCTATTTTCAGCGCTCCTTTGTAGAGGCGGGGGTGATGCTGACGTTCAGTCACAGTGTTCACTTCAGTCTCATAATCACAGTCACGGTGAAAATAAGCATAATATAGGATTGGACACACCACGGGTGTAACGGGTCTTTCGGAACGGGTAGGTTTATTTCGGATCGGATCCTGTTTTTAACGGGTCCGTTTCGGACCGGATCCAAAACTTTCGGGGCCGGGTCCGGGCCGGGTGTGGCCAATTAGAATGTTTTCGGATCCGGATCGGTTCTGTTCTGATATCACCGGGTCCGTTTCGGACCGGGTCCAATTTTATGGACCCGTGCTGCCCTCTAGCCCCCAGTAACAGCTGGATGAGGAGAACGCCATCTTCGGGTCCCGGCGGCACATACGTTGTACAGCTGTGCTGATTGAAGACGTCATCTACATCTGGGGAGGGCTTCCTTACAGTGACGCGCGCTTTATGGCTTTGACGTCGACTTACATACCTAGGGTCTCTGGGACTGTTCCAGAGGCGAGACACGACCAGTCAGCCTGTGTCTCGGGGAAGGTCATGTATATTCATGGAGGATACACCGGGCGATAGGACTTTAGACTGACTAATGACATCTACAAGTTGGACACCAGTACAATGGTCTGGTCTTTAATTAACACCGGAGGCACTCCGGCACCGCTTCTTGGTCACTCTGCCACCATCATCAGGACAAAGATGTTTGTATTTGGGGGCGTAGGGTACGGAGAGTCGGAGACTACCACTACAATATCAGAGTGTTTGACACAGAGACTAAAATAGATTCACGCAACCTACACGTGTGAGTGGGGTGGATACGCCCACTGATCTAGGATCAGAAATCAGAATGCTGGAGACATTCGAGCGAGACGGAGTGTAGTAGCGAAAACACAGCAGCATGTCAAACAGACAAAAGTCCTCAGAAGCTATTATACAGCGCTGCTGTGTTGGTTGGAGTTGAATAAAGTTAAAGTTCACATAATCGTCAAAGTTACAGCATCAGAAATGTTCCGTTGGATGGTTTGTGTGAATGGAACGTCGGACAGACGCGACTACGCTGCTGTTTCTGCGGAGCACAAGCTGTACGCCTTTGGAGGATAGCGTGGTGGCATGTTCGCAACACGGCTCCGATGGCGGTGCAAGTTTTCAACACGGTGTCTTTCCACTGGAGGAAGTTGCCCCCAGTAGAGGGCAGCACGGGTCCACCCGGACCCGAATACCCGAGATCCGAACCGAGAACCGAGCCGGGTCGGGTGCAAAATATTGACATGCCGTCGGGGAACGGGTCGGTTCCATTTTAAAGCTGCAGGCCTCGTTTCGGGCATCTGCAATGCAGAATACCCAAAATGCCCGTGCAGGACCCGATTTTTATTATATATTAAACCTTTCAACTTTAAAAATAGGTTTTGAAAATAGACATTATGGTATGCGTGCGTTCAACTGCGTTGTAATGATTATGTTCTAAAATACACGCCTCGAGGATTTGGAAATGGAACGTATCCACTGGTGGTGGGTGTGTCACAGTGTGTGCGCAGCGCGCGCACAGTCACACACAACACGAACAGTAGCTATCATCACCATGGCGGCCCCCTTCTTGAGCGAGGTGAAACGCAAACTACAATCAAACGATTACAGCACGCAATCTCCTAAGGGGAAGTCGGATGTCTGGGACAGTTTTGTTATCATTGTCGACGCGGACGGTAAAAATGTTGGTGCTGCTAAATGCACAAAGTGTGACTCACTGCTTACCTACGACATGCAGAAGACGGGGACATCTTCACTGAAAAAACACATGACTGGGAAGGCGTGTAAGAAAAAAGAGAGTGCCGGCGAGGGTCAACAACCACAACAACAAAGTGCCATCACGTCTTTTGTTGCTATTCGGAAAGCAATTCCATCCAAAAGAAAAGCTGTCATTCTTGATGACTGCCTTAAAGTGTGCGCCAAGGATTTGCGACGCATTGCGAGCTTGTAGATCGGCTATTTTCAGCGCTCCTTTGTAGAGGTGGGGGTGATGCTGACGTTCAGTCACAGTGTTCACTTCAGTCTCATAATCACAGTCACGGTGAAAATAAGCATAATATAGGATTGGACACACCACGGGTGTAACGGGTCTTTCGGAACGGGTAGGTTTATTTCGGATCGGATCCTGTTTTTAACGGGTCCGTTTCGGACCGGATCCAAAACTTTCGGGGCCGGGTCCGGGCCGGGTGTGGCCAATTAGAATGTTTTCGGATCCGGATCGGTTCTGTTCTGATATCACCGGGTCCGTTTCGGACCGGGTCCAATTTTATGGACCCGTGCTGCCCTCTAGCCCCCAGTAACAGCTGGATGAGGAGAACGCCATCTTCGGGTCCCGGCGGCACATACGTTGTACAGCTGTGCTGATTGAAGACGTCATCTACATCTGGGGAGGGCTTCCTTACAGTGACGCGCGCTTTATGGCTTTGACATCGACTTACATACCTAGGGTCTCTGGGACTGTTCCAGAGGCGAGACACGACCAGTCAGCCTGTGTCTCGGGGAAGGTCATGTATATTCATGGAGGATACACCGGGCGATAGGACTTTAGACTGACTAATGACATCTACAAGTTGGACACCAGTACAATGGTCTGGTCTTTAATTAACACCGGAGGCACTCCGGCACCGCTTCTTGGTCACTCTGCCACCATCATCAGGACAAAGATGTTTGTATTTGGGGGCGTAGGGTACGGAGAGTCGGAGACTACCACTACAATATCAGAGTGTTTGACACAGAGACTAAAATAGATTCACGCACCCTACACGTGTGAGTGGGGTGGATACGCCCACTGATCTAGGATCAGAAATCAGAATGCTGGAGACATTCGAGCGAGACGGAGTGTAGTAGCGAAAACACAGCAGCATGTCAAACAGACAAAAGTCCTCAGAAGTGTGGTTGGACTTTACCAGTGGGTGCAATCATTTTGTGCAAAGGTGGTAGCACGTTGACATTAAGGAAACCTGTCCACAGAAACACAAGGTTAATCTTATCTAGTCAATGTATCGTTGTGTCGAGTCTCCGAAAATCTGTACCACAGCTGCTGCGTCACTCCAAATTCCCTGTGGTGGACGGGGCAGCGATGTGTAGCAGCCTGTACTGCAACAGCAGCGAGAGACACCGGCGCGTGCCTACGTAATACGCTACAAATTATTTCATATATTAATTAATGCCTAGCCCGACCGACCCTGCGAAAAATATGTGACAAATTGGACTCGCCAAAGTTGAAATAATAGCAAGTACAATTTCAAATGATAGTGTGTAGTGTTGTAAGTAGAATGAATGAAAATATCAATAGTAAAGAATATAGCTGCAAGCAGCGATAAGACAGGGCCAAGCAATAATAAAAATCACACCTGTGTGAACTGAGCGGAACTGAGCGGCTGCTCAACAACACTGCTGGCTGGCTGCAGTTATAGTTATAGTCCTCAGTGTGAATGGCCCTTTTAGGCTGCTCAACAGTACCACTTTAGGTCACCCAGTGGTATTGCAGCCTTTCGTACCCCAAGCAGACCAGCTTATTGTCTTTTTCTTATTGCTGCATTCCTTGGTCCCTCTTATTGATGCTTGCAGCTATATATTTTTTGGGCAAATTTCTTCACATACAAATTGACAGATTGTTGTCAAAGTGACAGAATGTTCTGCATGAGTCAAGACACAATTAAGTGTAAACAAGTTCCATTTATTTTGGCCAAACGAGGCATGAGTTATGCCTGTTCAATGTGCTCGTTATCGCTGCTTGCAGCTATATTTATTTCACAAAGTTTCACGTACAAACTTCTCTTCAAATGGGATTTCAGATAATGTGGTCTATAGATTGTGGACTTGTGCCACCCATTACTCCTTAACCCTAAACCTATTTGCCATTTTTTTACTATTTTGAAAAACATTTTAAAATCGTTAAAATAGCTAATCTACAAGCGCACAATGTATCAATGTAGATCGGCTAGTTGAAATATTTTTTTCATTATAGTAAAATATGGCAAATACGTTTAGGGATAAAGGGTAAGGCGCGCCCACGATAGGGCCATGTGTGTAGAACGTTTCACGCAAATTGCTAAGAAATCCAGGCAGAAAATCAGGTTGAAGCGTTTTTCAAACGGCTTTGTGACAGATGTGTTCCCCAAGAGTCAAGGCACATGTGGAAACAAGTGCCATGGCTTTTGGCCAAACGAGGCATGAGATATCCCTGTTCAAAGGATTAATTTTCAAATTATTTTGGCCAATTGGTCTAAGACTGGTTTCAGCGCTATTTGGCACGACCTTCTACCATACCATACTGTAAAGTTTCATAAACATGTGACTCTGCATGCATGTATCTATGTATTAGGGGCAGAAGAAGAATTTTCACATTAAAACAGCAATTTGTATTGGATCATAAAACCTTAATTCTTTCACTTAAAAGAATGTACTCCCGTTTTTTTGTCGATATATAGGTCCAAAGTTCACGTGTAGAGGTCAAAAGTCAGAACTTGCTGATGGCCAAACGGTTCATGAGCTATACCCGTTCAAAGTTTGCATTTTCAATTGTGTGCTATAGCACCACCTTTTGGCCAAAGTTCTTGGGCTTGGCGTCCTCACCGTTTGGCATAGCCCTCGACCATATTGTTTGGCATAGCCCTCGACCATATTGTTTGGCATAGCCCTCGACCATATTGTTTGGCATAGCCCTCGACCATATTGTTTGGCATAGCCCTCGACCATATTGTTTGGCATAGCCCTCGACCATATTGTTTGGCATAGCCCTCGACCATATTGTTTGGCATAGCCCTCGACCATATTGTTTGGCATAGCCCTCGACCATATTGTTTGGCATAGCCCTCGACCATATTGTTTGGCATAACCCTCGACCATATTGTTTGGCATAGCCCTCGACCATATTGTTTGGCATAGCCCTCGACCATATTGTTTGGCATAGCCCTCAACCATATTGTTTAGCATAGCCCTCCACCATATTGTTTGGCATAGCCCTCGACCATATCGTTTGGCATAGCCCTCCACCATATCGTTTGGCACTAGCCCTCGACCATATTGTTTGGCATAGCCCTCGACCATATTGTTTGTCATAGCCCTCGACCATATTGTTTGGCATAGCCCTCGACCATATTGTTTGGCATAGCCCTCGACCATATTGCCAAGTTTAGCGAAAACCGACGGACGGTTAAGCCAGAACTGCTATTCTTGGCGGAAGGAGAAGAAGAAAATACAGACAATTATAGGAACCAAAGTCCCTTCGGGCTTGGTCCCTTTATAATAATTATTATTAAAAAAAAGTAATTATATATATATATATTATAGGAACCAGACTTGTTAAGAAGAGGGACCGGCAAGGAACCGGAGCCGTTAAAATCCTGATGAGTCCCAACCCTAGTCCTCACTAATGCTCATTATAAGATGGCACCATTTCTGTCTACTCGCTCTGTGTCTCAGAGGAGGGCCGTGTCAGGGCAGTAAGGGCTCTGTGTCTCAGAGGAGGGCCGTGTCGGGGCAGTAAGGGTAAGATGGCACCATTTCTGTCTACTCGCTCTGTGTCTCAGAGGAGGGCCGTGTCGGGGCAGTAAGGGTAAGATGGCACCATTTCTGTCTACTCGCTCTGTGTCTCAGAGGAGGGCCGTGTCGGGGCAGTAATGTGTTTTAGCTGGAGCATAAACAGGGCCCTTAACGCCATTATGTGGTGTTTCTCTGGGGTCCAGTTACTGTATAACACAGGACTGATTGGGAACCCACTGAGGGGAGTAGATGGCTATCAGGAGCTACAGGGCAGTTGGGGGGACCGCTTTTATCAGCGCACACGCTGTAATGGGGTCTTCCTGTGTGGGAGCCCTAGGTGTTCCTCTTGACAGAGCTTTTATGTGCTTTCCTCTCTGCGTGCGTGCGTGCGTGCGTGCGTGCGTGCGTGCGTGCGTGCGTGCGTGCATGCGTGTGCGTGTGTGTGTGATCAGAGAAAGTTGCTCTGGGCTATAAGACGCATGATAAAACACATCTGGATGTGCTTGCCTTGAATGTTCACACACACACACACACACACACACACACACACACACACACACACACACACACACACACACACACACATACACACATACACACACACACACACACACACACACACACACACACACACACACACACACACACACACATGCATGCATTTGACCTTCTAATGGCCGGTTGAACACTTTCAGATAAGACCAGTTAGAGATTCTGGCATGTGACCAGCAGGGACAAGCTTACCACGCACGCACGCACGCACGCACGCACGCACGCACGCACGCACGCACGCACGCACACATGCACACACATATGCACACACACAGTGAGACACACACACTTGCCACCTGTTCAGTTCTTGTCCCACCGTTGCACATGCACCATTCTGAGATTTCCTTTCCCATACATGCATATGTTTGCTGTACCACCAAATAATACATTCTTTATTCTTGAGCCAATTATAAAGAAATATAAACAAACACTGTATGTTTAACCTCTCTAAAAATTTAAAATAAATAAATGCTAAAATAACAAGATCATTTGTTAGCTTACAGAGACTGTAGATTTCTTTGAAAATGATTGACAAATTATGAAATGATAAATTACAGATTGAGAGATTCAAACCAGGCAAAGACAACACTCAATGACATGAATATCACCATATTACCACTCCACTGGGTTGAGGACCTGTACTTGGGCATCAGAGAATGAGCAATAAGCATGTAAACTGAATTAAAACTTTTTTTCCCATTTTCAATAAGCAGGTTCAGAGGGATGCTTTGTTTTGGTCATATTATATTGTTGGTAGAGTAAGGCGTGCAGGCTGCAGGGAACAGGTGCGTAGGCAAGTGCACAACAATACGTTGCCTTAATACATGTTTCCTCTTGTACCGAGCAGATATACAGTGTGCGGGCGTATTTTTCTATTCCAGTAGGCTATTATTATATTGTTTAAAATTATGATGTCATATACGCATGCTGGAAAAGTGACTCAAAAAACGCTAATATATTACCTATTACTCGTTAGGCCTACTTTAAAAGAAAATGGGTAATATTATTACTTTAAATATTACTCCCTGCCAAAAGTAACTCGTTACTTGTTACTTATTTTGTCCCCAAAAGTCTTACTTTGAATTTTCATGTTTCAGGTCTCTGGCAGTACTGACTCGAGTCTCACACTACCCCGTTCGTAGCTCTGGACCTGACCGGCGGCCTGCAAAGCAACTCCATCCCAACCCACTACCCCGTTCGTAGCTCTGGACCTGACTGGCGGCCTGCAAAGCAACTCCATCCCAACCCAGTCTACCATTAATAAACACTCACAGCTCACAGTACCACCTTGTGAAGCCCAATTTCTTGTCTCTTTCTAGTCACCGTTCATGAGCATGCGCGTGCACGCGCACACGCACGCACGCACGCACGCACGCACGCACGCACGCACGCACGCACGCACGCACGCACGCCACACACACACACACACACACACACACACACACACACACACACACACACACACACACACACACACACACACACACACACACACACTCTGTCAACTGCTAACAGAGTAATCAGTGAGAGCAGCATCCATCTCTATTTGTGATCAGGCAGACCTATAAGAGGGCTTGACGTTAAACCATGGTTGACATACCCATAAAGATTTTACGGCCGAGCTTCAGGGGGGCCTTGTCTGTGAGGCCTGCTGGGGGCTAAATTTAGCAATGTATCAGCTTAAAGTTAACTCTGCACAGGTGTGGCGTGCCCACTCGGTGCTCCTTCTCAAACACCGGTTCAACTGCGTGGATAGAGAGGAACAGAGCAGGAGAGAGAGAGAGAGAGAGAGAGAGAGAGAGAGAGAGAGAGAGAGAGAGAGAGGATGAGAGAGGGAGAACAAGAGGTGGGGGGCTAAGAGAGAGAGAGAGAGAGAGAGAGAGAGAGGATGAGAGAGGGAGAACAAGATGTGGGGGGCTAAGAGAGAGAGAGAGAGAGAGAGAGAGAGAGAGAGAGAGAGAGAGAGAGAGAGAGAGAGAGGATGAGATAGGGAAACAAGAGGTGGGGGGCTGAGAGAGAGAGAGCGAGAGAGAGAGAGAGAGAGAGAGAGGATGAGAGAGGGAGAACAAGAGGTGGGGGGCTAAGAGAGAGAGAGAGAGAGAGAGAGAGAGGATGAGATAGGGAAACAAGAGGTGGGGGGCTGAGAGAGAGAGAGAGAGAGAGAGAGAGAGAGAGAGAGAGAGAGAGAGAGAGATGGAGAGGCTGAGTTGGCCAGTGAAAAGAAACAAACATCAGGGTTCAGAAATCATACCACCTGGCCAGCTATGATTTATCTAGGCGTGAGGTTTGGATCATGCAGGGGGGACTGAGGGCTACAGAGGGGCGAGCGAGGAGGCCTAATTCAGACCAGCTTCCAGTCAAGGTATATAATAGCAGCAAGAAGCCACATGTCTTCTGACGGTTGCCGGGGTGTAACCGGGGGCATGTCCTGTCATGTGTGCCTGTCAGTTCTCACACAAGACCCATGGCTATAAGGTGGCCGCTTCACGTAGTGCTCTCAACACGCGGCTGTCGACAGACAGAGGTGACAGCACTGATGGCCAATCAGTTTGACCCGGCTGCGTTCGGCGAGGTATGCACTTTGCTTTCCACCTGGAGAGGGAACGGTCAACTGCCCGCGGGACGTTGACTCGGGGGAAAGGAGGTGTATGTCACGAGGGGGGAGGTGTTTGTTCGACACATGACTTGCATGTCTAACTACAGTATAGTCCCTCTGCACCCGGCAGAAAGATATAGGAGTGGAGAGAGGAGAGGGCAAAGTCAGAGAGGGGCAGCCCACCCATCCAAGTCGAACATGAGGAGGGCAGATGTATAGGGGGGGGGGGGTCTGTCAGGGGCTCCTCTCAGAGTACAAAAGGTTGGACTAAATAAGACCCAGCTGATCTCACTCTTTTCTCTTCAGACACACCTCTCTCTCTCTCTCTCTCTCTCTCTCTCTCTCTCTCTCTCTCTCTCTCTCTCCTCTCCATCTCTCGCTCATCTCCGCATAGGGCCGTTTGACCTGTGACTTCTTGCCCATACTTTTCTTTTCACACCCCTCCTCCTCCTCCCCCTCCTCTCTCTTTTGCAGAGCGGTTGTATGTGTGGCAGATCTCTCTGGGGAACAGGTAAAGTATAAATCTATTGCCGCCCTGACGTCTCGCAGTCTCTGGTTCGCATTTGGTCCGATGCCCCACAATCCGTCACTCCCTCTCTCATACCCCCCCCCCCCCCCCCCCCTCTTCCATGTTCACTCCTTTCAGTCAGAGTATGTTTAAAAACGAATAAAGCACTTTCTGTTGGACTGTGGAGTCGTGTAAACGCTGTTATCAAAGTCTGTGAAATCTAATCACACAAGCCTTCCCTCACAGCTCAAACATAGGATTGCTACTGTGACTATCAAGGGCTGTGTGATGAACATGAGGAGACTCAGTGAATATTACTGTCACAATAGTAGAAGTCCACATAAAAAGTCTTCGCACAGTGCTCTTTCATGCCTTAATCTGTGAAACAGATAAACGTGGAGTCGTGGACATGCTTTTCCCTGCTCTTGCTTTCCTAGAGGGCATGCGTGTGCACACGCACGCACACACACAATGCACAGTGAGTCTGTTTCAGATCCCTCAGACAGCTGGCTGATAACGTTTGTAAGGTTTAGACTTCTCATAGAGCATGGACAACATGCACAGAGCATTTATATTTCATCTGAATTATGTTAACGCTGTATTGCACATTTTGTTGGTGAGCAAGATCTGTTCCGAGTTACAGTGTCAACTTCTGAGAAAAATAATGGCCCAGGATTTATTGTAAACACTTTTGACCGTTGTTTTGTATTAAAAGTTATATTATGTGTACAATTTGTGTATCCGTGTGCAGTTGTTATGAGCTTGTATGCAATGTGTCCTGCACAAAGTATCCACCCACAGAATGAAAGCCTGTTTGAAATAACTGAAGGGCTTCATTCCAGCCTGGAATTTCCAGGATGAAAAATTGGACACTCACAAAATGATGACTGGCTAGAAAATAAAATCCATTATGTTGTTGGCTATGTTCTACAGGCGGGTCACCAATGTGTCCGTGGCAAATTTTTAGACTTTCTGTTTTACACATTATAATGTTCTTATTTTGATCATCAATTACTTCAGAATATTATTATTATTATTATTTTATTTTATTTTTACTATTTTTATTAGTGTGGTTGCATTCGTGTCGTTCGTGTCGTTTTAGATTTTAGCGTTCGCTATATTCAAAAATAGCAGATATACTAGCTCACAGCGCGTGGGCGAGCTTCTACGTGTGCTATATTTTTTGGGAAGAATTTGGAATAATTATTTATTATTTTAACACAAATTGTTGTTATACTTGAGTTGTTATCAGGCAGGGAGAAAAATTTAGCAGAACCGAACTCCAAGATATATATCAACACTATTCTCATTCTATAATAAATATTGGTTCAACCTATTCGTGACTTATCTGACTCAAACACTGCATGGTTTAGATTCTAATTTTGAATCATTTCAACAGACAGCACGTTTTTTCCCCCCCCAGTTACATGCAAGAATCGGACAATTCATGAAGAATGAAGGGAAATTAAGCTCAATCATTTCACCACTTTGCTGTCTGTAAATGTCGCTAATGGAATGACAACATGCAGATACATGGACAATTGAACTCTCACATGGCAAGTGTCTGGAAACAGCATGAAGTAAAGTATTTTTGTGATGTTTTGAGCTGAGCCTTTTCTGTTGGGTTATTATTTTCCCCCCTTTTTTAAATTGATTATGCATGCATGAAGCAAACAGTGTTTTTATTGACATTTTCTGAATATTTCATTATTCTGTGAAATTCAATAAAAAGACTAAGCTGAGTTAATTGTCTGAGTTTGATTGATTGCTGAAAGTAGGTCTGCATAATGTTAGCAAATTTGCAGATATAAATGTTTGCTTATATTTAGACAGGTATTTACTAGACAGGTAATATCCTCACTTCAAATTGAATTGTTCTTTCAAATGTTTTATTGGGGCCCCTTATTGCATTGTTTGTTAATAGTAGTCTTCCATATATATATATATATATATATATATATACACATAGGCCTGGTTTAGAAGGACATTTGTATAATCAGCCTCGGGTCTTAACGGGTTAAATCAATGCCCTCCAAACGTGCAGTCAGTGAGCACCGAGGGCCTCCATCCCTGCGTATCTCTCTACGCTTTAAGAGAGTTCCACTGCTCCAGCTCTGATCCTGACCCTCCACAGCACTCTGGCAAACACCCCACCGAAGGAGATGTGTCCAGGCCCCGCAGAGTCAGATCCAGAGATGGATCTAAGCCCTCGGATCCACCGGCCGATAACATGCACAACCTGTGACTGGCTGTGTGTCAGGGATCCGAGAGCCTGGGAGATGGCCCGTCCATCACACGCGGGCAACATTTCACCCTGACAGGCCAGGCCTGCTGCCAGCCCGTTATGCCGGGGATATGCCAGCTTTTACTGTGCTTCTTCGAGCCGGACCACAATACACCTATTGTTGAGAGATGGCGTGAAATCTGACGTTCTTCACCAAGAAAATGTTTTCATTTTGAATGCTGACAGTCTCTCGCAGCTTTCTGACATGGGCCTGGCGCGGGGGAGAGGCTTATATATGGAGCTGCTGTACTGCTGTCACTATATCACACAGGACAGTGTGCGTCACAGAGACGGTAGATAATGTGAGCATCCAAGCTGTCAAAACAACAAAACACACACACGCGCGCGTGCACGGTAAAACCCATGTACCATTGTTCTGTGCTGCTTCGTGGAAGCCGTAAGCCTCCAACCAGCCAGTCTGCAGACCAAGTGATATTACTGTTACATCAAGATGCTAATATCGATAATACAAAAAGGCTATTGAAGTCTCCTCTATCCCACCCAAGCTGCATTCAAGATGGTTGCTTTATCCAGGGTTTTAGCATTGCAGGAAATCACAGTCTGTCAGACGTACCTTCTGGGCTTGGAAGCACAAACAGGATGAGTTGACTTTGACCTCCGTGACACTGTGAGTGGACCACAGCGCAAACAAGCAGAGAGGCAAAAAATGGAATCTTAAACAAAAAAAGAAAGAGAATGTATGACTTTGTTTCTCAACTGTCTTGCTTTTGTGTCTTACATCGTAAACAGTCTTTGTTGGTGTTGTCGGTGACGCTTAGCTACACATGTTGCCGATGTCCTCGTGGACAACATGGCCACATGTTTTCAATGTGAGTCAGCAGATTTCTGCCCTTTCACTCGGCTAGCTAAACGACGAATTAGGCCCCTATCAGTGACTCACGATGTTTCAGCTAAACATGGCGCCGCATGTGTCAGGGAGTGAGACAGATTTGTTTGGAAGTTTGGGATCCAGACACGTTACGGTCTGAGTTCAACCGGCCTGTCCATGAGTGTCTGTTTATGAGCACAAAACCTGCACTTTCATTCTGTTGATGTTCTCCTCGTGGCCTGCTCCTTTTCTGCAGTAGCCTATTTGCACTTCCATTGGGCGCTATTTCGCCGCTGCGCGTAAAGGTACAACGTGTAAAGCCCGCTTTATACTTGGTCGAGTGCCGGCGTCGTACTCGGTAAATAGCAGATTTACAAGCTCGGAACGCGTCACGAATGTGAGCGTTGTGAGCTTGTATATCTGCTATTTACGGCATGCAACACCAGTGTGTGGCAAGCGAGTATAAATCAGGCTCCACTCATTCGTTTAATTAAACGTATCCATTGAGTCTATCATGATTACTATATTATTATTATTATCTGTAAAAAGAAAAAACATACATAGGCCTACATTAAATATAAATAAATATCCATAGCTAGATAATTGTTTTGTGTTGATTCAACAAATTATAACCTGCTTCTGGATTATTTGATTAACGTATACTTATAGCCTACATGTGCAGGATTCTTTTTAAGATATCTTTTTTGGGCTTTTTCTGCCTTTATTTGATACTGTACAGTATGGTGATAGGAAATATGGAGAGAGATGGGGGAAGACACGCTGCAAAGGTCGTCGGGATCGGGAGTCGAACCCGCGACACGCCATCAGGATGGCTCACTGAAATGAACATACTCTGAAGATGCACGCGGCACACCCACCCTTAACTTGGGCTGCGGCGTGTCAAGCGGTCAGATGGGGGCCCGGCCGACGGCCGTGCACGCCTTTTGGGGATTTTCAAAGTGGGCCCTGATCCAGAAAACGTTGAGAACCACTGGTCTACATATTTCATAAATATATCGGTTTTGATGTGTATTTTTCCGGTTAATTTGCCCAGCCCTACTCAGACATATTAAGGGAAGCCAGGCAGACAGGTATCCATTGGGTTTTAAGGAGTTTAATATGTTGGTGTGTGTGTGTGTGTGTGTGTGTGTGTGTGTGTGTGTGTGTGTGTGTGTGTGTGTGTGTGTGCGTGCGTGCGTGCGTGCGTGCGTGCGTGCGTGCGTGCGTGCGTGCGTGCGTGCGTGCGTGCGTGCGTGCGTGCGTGCGTGCGTGCGTGCGTGTGGTGGTGGGTATGTGTTGTTGTCGCTGCCATGGAGACAAGTCCCTGTCTGAGCTACTTGATGTCTGTCTGCTGCAGGGTTCAACAAGGTGACCACCAAGTCAGCTCCTTATACCTCCCACTGTCCCTGTGTGTGTGATGTGTGTGTGCGTGCGTGCGTGCGTGCGTGCGTGCGTGCGTGCGTGCGTGCGTGCGTGCGTGCGTGCGTGCGTGCGTGCGTGCGTGCGTGCGTGCGTGCGTATTTGCGTGTGTGTGTGTGTGTGTGTGTGTGTGTGTGTCCATGCTATAGCATGCCTTGAACTAAAGTGCATTTGATTTTTATACGCTTGTGGCTAACAGGAGCCAGATGTGGCTGCCTCCAGGGAGCTTAGCATTGAAAAAGCCATTTCTTTCTTTCTCTCTCTTTAATGAGTGTGTGTGTGTGTGTGTGTGTGTGTGTGTGTGTGTGTGTGTGTGTGTGTGTGTGTGTGTGTGTGTGTGTGTGTGTGTGTGTGTGTGTGTGTGTGTGTGCGCACACGTGCACGTGGCAGTGCGTACAGTACATGACTGTGCGCATAATAGCTGTATAGCTCCGAAGTAAAAACACGCCAATGAGTCACAATATGATTGGCGTTTTGCTGTCAAAGTGAATGGTGTGAAATGTAACTGATATGATCATCATCATCACCTGCATCCTTCTTACAAAGTGCTTTACAGAACGGGATAAAGTCAAACCACAACACCAGGTAAAAAAAACAAACGCAGCGGTCTTAGGTCTTAGAGCGCTGCATGCTGTGTGTGTACACATGTCCCAAACTATTATCCCTTCTGGCTCCAAAACTACAGAACTGCAGACTCACTCCCAATCTTCTGCCGTAGTCTGAAAACCCACCTCTTCACACTCCATCTTAGCCCGTAACACTTACTGTAGCACTTGCTCTAGCCTCAATGACCTTACAGGCATATGCAAATTAGCTCAAATATTCCACCTGCATTGTAAATTGTGTATTTTGAAAATAAATAAGTTCATAAGAAACTACTCAAGAGAGTGCGGATATTCCTTCTTCTATGTATCTTCAAGAATCTGCACCCAGCTCCTGAAGACTCTGCCTGAGTAGAACGCGCCTCTTCCTAACAAACAAATAAATAAATAAAATACAACCACCAACGTGTAAATAAAAGAGTGAGAACTGCCAATAGAAAGGAATATAATAAGAATCTATCTATCTATCTATCTATCTATCTATCTATCTATCTATCTATCTATCTATCTACAGTATCTATAAATGCACCCACCACGCATGTCTGTCTGTAGGTCGTACGTGTGTACGGCTGTAATCCAGGTGACTCGAGAACCGTTCGGCCCACCGACTTCAAATTCGACACACGCGTTCCACACCCCCGCAGGGAGTGCAGTGCCCGCCGTCGAGTCGGTCGGACCCACGGTTGTCCAGAACCAGCACAAAAGGCCTCTGCCCGGGCTCTGGACAGGGCCCCTGCCCAGGCTCCATATGGAGCTGGCCTGTTCTGACATCACAACACTCCATATTTGGGCATGCCTGGCATCACAACACTCCACATTTGGGCATGCCTGACACAGAACTCTCATATATAGGAATAAAGGGACACAGAGAGACAGATACAGAAAACTCCATATATTGACACGGGTACAACGAGTATTGCATAGCGGGTGGGGCATGGATCTCCAACTTCCATCGTTACAAGAACTCCATAGCCTATGGGCATAAAATGGACACATACATAATAACTGCAAGTCACCAAGGTCACCAAGTCATAGACCGTGATGCGGTAGTGCCGTTGACGCCTGTGCTGTGCCTGTGCTCTGACGTCACACACTTCACCTCTGCGTTTTCAACGCAGCTTTTGCAGGTTCCGTTTCTCAAATCCGCCATTACTCACTCCGCTCGTCTAATGAAGCAGAGATGATTCCAGAACGGGATGCCGCCTAGATTCAGAGAAATCAGCCTTTAAAACGGCCCAGAAACAGGAACTGGACTCCTGCGTTTCTTTCTTCCGATTGGCTATACGGCCAATCACGTGACACGCGGCGTCGACGCAGTGCAAGGCATGTTGAGTTACAGGTGCATTATGGGAAACCGAGTATTTTTATTTAAAAAATAAGCTAGATTTAAAGCTAGAGGTTCATGCGCCAATGGTTATGTATACATTTTATACACATACATTTTATACGTTGTATACATTTTTGATACTCTAAGTATACATTTTGGTACTTTTACTCAAGTTGATTTTGAATTCCGTACTTTTACTAGTATTTCTACATTGCAGTATTGATACCTTTACTGAAGTACCAAATGTATACTTTTCCCACCACTGTTGAGTAGCCAAAGTGTGAAATGACACAAGATGCTTCCTCCGCTTTTAATGGGTCAAGATAATGACTATAGCTCTGCTCTGCTGCAGCCGTGGTCAAAGACAAGACGTGTCCTTTGGACAAGACAGAGTGTGAGAGTGAGTACATCCATGATTTCATCACATAAAGATAAATGAGAGGCGATAGATCAGGGTGTCAGAGCTCTCATGGACTCACAGTCCTCTGGAACTCTCAGCCTGGCCCCGAGACACGAGAAGATTCATGGAGCCAGAGTGAGAGGTGAGGTAAGATCCAAGCCCAAACTCTCACACGCACTGGCACACGCACGCACGCACGCACACGCACGCACGCACGCACACGCACGCACGCACGCAGGCAGGCAGGCACGCACGCACGCACGCACACACACACACACACACACACACACATACACACACACACAGTCACACACACACATATTAGGTTCTTCTCATGTTGAAAGGTGACGGTGATGCCAACTTCAAGATCGTGCATGCCCAGAGGAGATAGATCTATTTAAGATTTAGAACAAACAGGAAATTAAGAACAACGCACCATTAGCCACGTTTGTTTTCGCGTCTGATCTCAGATATTAGGCATGGTGCATTGAAAAATGGAAGAGGGGATTATACAAAAGAGAGAGAGAGAGAGAGAGAGAGAGAGAGAGAGAGAGGGAGTGGCGATATAGAGAGGGAAGGCAGAGTGTTAATTGAAAGCGAATGTGTCTGGGGCTGGCTGGGGCCGTCCGTGGTCAGAGATGGGCCCAGGTCCCAGTTGGCCCGCACATCAAAGGCGCTGCCCGCCTCTCTCGAGGCGCACCTGCAGCCGGTTAAACCCTGCTCTCATCACTCAGGGCGTGGAGAGACCTCAACTACAACTTACAGCCCTCATGCACCACCACACAGCGCACAGCTTCTTGGCGCTGTGCCGGTTCTTTTTTTTATTCTTTCCGTCGTCCGAATGCCACGAAAAGCAACGCAACACAGTAGGTGAAGCTTCACCGTAATGCCAAAAGCTCCACCTATACTGCGTTGCGTTGCGTTGCGTTGCGTTGCCTTGCGTTGCCTTGCGTTGCGTTATGTTGCGTTGCGTGCGGAAGGCAGCACAATGAAACGCAACATCAGCAGTGGAGCACCCTTCATTTAAATGTTTTTTTTTGTGGCTTTCGCCTTTATTTTATTTTTATTTTTGTATGGAGGGACAGACAGTAGGCTGACAGGAAATGGGGAGAGAGATGGGGGGGATGACATGCAGTAAAGGCCGTCGGGATCGGGAGTCGAACCCGCGGCACGCTGGCAGACTGGATTACCAGCCAAGGTGCCTGGACCGCTGAGCCACGGCCCAGGCCGGAGCTCCCTTCATTCAAGGGAACATTCCCCGCGTTGGCGCTGATGCGACGCCCGATGGGGCTGCAGTGGAACTGTCCTTCGTGTATCTCGAGAACTACAAACTTGATATGCATCACTTACTGTAGGACCCAAGGCACCGGTTCGCGAACATTTTATGAACTGTCAGCTGGTCCGTGGTAATAAAAGGTTGCAGGGAACCCCTGTGCTATAGACTACCTCCGTCACAGAGCCAACGCAGTGTACGCGCAGTCGCGCACACCCTCACCGCTCACAGAGAAAGGTGTAGGGAGGCAGGGGCTTCTTATGACTAAACAAACACCAAGACGGCTTAGTCCGTAATCAGGCCAACTGTACATGCTTTGTGGAAAGCAGTAAAAGCTGTGTAAACCCATACAAAGTGCATGTGCGCACGCACGCACCGTTGCACGTACGTACGTACGCACGCACGCACGCACGCACACACACACACACACACACACACACACACACACACACACACACACACACACACACACACACACACACACACACACACACACACACACACACACACACACACACACACACACACACACACACACACACACACACACACACACACACACACACACACACACACAGCTGACTCACCTATTTCCTAGTAGGCTACTTTGCCTTCAGTGGTGCAAAAACTTTGAGGGTTTTAGGAGATCTGTTGAATAGTGTACAGCACGGAAATGCAATTACACAAGCTACATTTTGGTTACATATAGGTATTTCAGTCAGATAACTCACAAATAGATTTAACCAATGTTTATTATAGAATGACAATACTAAGTGTGCATATAATATTTCATCTTGGCGTTCGGCTCTGCTACATTTTCTCCCTGCTCGGCACAATTAAACACCATCATTTAACATTAAGAGCTGGGAGATAGATATACAATAACAACCCCTCATGGGGAACAGAAATAACAGAGCCCACCGGTGTTGCTGGTTTGGCGGTGGGAGCAAACCATATGGAAGGCAGGAAGTCTGCATGCAGTCTAGGTGAGCTTAAATACCAATTGGTCAGCTGACTGCCACATCAGCGTATGACATGTGGGTCTTGCAAACACCCATATACACCCACATAGTAATGCAGCGTATTAACCCCTCGAGTACTACAGTATATGTATGCGACCAGCATAGCATGAAGCTGCTCGCGTATATCTGACTGAACTAAATATATATTTTTAACTACCATTAATTTCTGTTTAAACAAAATTATATTTTTATTATAGTCTGTTTATGGAACACTACACCTGTACGTGCCCGTCGGCCACCAGTCTACTTGAGAACGATGCAACTTGGGAACCTAATAATACCCGTTGTCAACTTGTCATAGCACTCGTTTTAACTATTTGTCTGTCTCCCTTTTGTCCCCATACTGTATATGGAGATCTCTGTATCTGTCTGTGCCTGAAGAGTGCAAACTGACTGTGAAAAGTGAACTGGTTAAGTAATCAATTGGCAGGTGTGGGCTTGCCATGGCAATCAATTGGTTGAGGCAGAGGCTGGAAATTGCACAGGTGAGGGGACTTGGGCTCATTAGGTTCACTGGCAGAGCCTGACCAGAGCATTTTGTGGTGTTTCTGGACAGCGGTGTATGCCACCGACTCAAGGCTGTGCACTGCACTCCCTGTGGGGGTGTGGAACGTGTGTGTCAAATTTGAAGTCGGTGGGGCAAACGGTTCTCGAGTTACGTGCATTACAACCGTACACACACGCACGCACACACGCACGCAGACAGAGACGTGGCGCAATTATAGTTAGATGTGGTAATATTTTCAGAGTAGGCCTTGAAAAGCATTGTAAATTGTCATGGTCTGCCTCTCTACAAACTGTCTCCATGTCAGCTACTCCCACATTCCTTCTCTCAGTCCTAGTTACTCACCTGTCCCCACTCCCTCATCAGCCCAGCAGTTCATTGCCCACAAACCTGTGAACACTAATCTAATCAACCTGCTCCCTATAAGACTGGACTCTTTCCATACTCACACTGCCAGTACATACTTTCTGTTCCTGTGACGTTCCTTGTTCTTCTTGTGCCTCTGAGAGATTTTGGACTTTACTGCTTGTGCCTCTTGTATTTTTTGGACGTTTTGCATTATTGGGCTTTTGTGTTTGAGCAGTTTAGCTTTTTGCTTTCCTGATTTTCTGCTTGCAAACTTTGCATTTTTGTAAGCTTTACTTTAGTTTGAATTAATAAATATGTTAATTTGAACTTTCCTGCTTGTGGCTTCTTGCATTTCGGGTCTGCATCTTCTGCCTATACCGTTGACATAATTGCATGGTCAAAACATGTTGCTTGTTTGTAATGTTAAGGGTCCATACGGTTTATCGACTGTAATGAGTGACATGCCTGTAGTTTGGGCTGGGTGGTTTGCTGCATAGCCACTAGTCAGGCACACTTGTTTCTGGTTTGGTGAATGCATGCATTGCACATGTGCGTGCATGCATGCATGCATGCAGGCATACATACTGTAGCTACACCTCCCACCGGTATATGCAGTGGTGAACAAAGTAGGCTACTCAACCCCAGTCAAAGTATGCTGAGAAAGTTGCTCTGTCAAATTTGTACCTGAGTGTAAGTATGCCAGTAGGCTACATGCTTTTGAAAATAGCCTACAGGTTCCAAAGTACCGTACATTTTCAGAAAATAGCAGAAATTTGCAGATCTGCACGCTCATAATACTAGTAGGCTTCTCACGTAAAGCACAGATACTCCAAAAACCGTACAGTACTCAAGTAAATGTACTGTCCAGCACTGGGTATTTGTGGGAAACGAATGAGACCACAATGCTCATGCGAAAATGTAGAAAAGAAAATCTCAGAGTAAGATTTCTCACTCCAAGCCAAGGTAAAGGAAGGCTACTGGCCTGGAGAGAGGGGGGGGGATTGCTGGGGGAGGAGGAGGCAGCCAGGGGGGGGGGGGGAGGAGGCAGCCAGGGGGGGGGGGGGTTTGCAGGAGAGAAAAGACAAGCGGAGAAATGATGGCGAGGGTAATGGTGCAGGAGAGATCTGCAGTCAAGCTTTTCTGCTTGTCAGTTAATCATCATGCCCATCACAGGACCATATATTTTTATAGCAGAGATGGTTGGAGGTGGTTGGGCGTTTGGGAGCCATGCCCCGCCCTACACACTAAACTCCTGAGTGTTCACTTAACCCCTAGAGAGTACAGATGGAACCCGAATGGACCTTTGCAAAGCAGGTCTGTTTGGTTCCGCCTGCGTGGACTCTCTGATTTAAATTGACACTGACAATTTTACTGCGCACCATGTTGCAATGCGTGTTCTACTGGTGCAGGCGAGCCTAGCGGGAAAACTTCCACAAGATAAAACGAAATGCCAAGAGGAGCTGTGAGCTTGTAGATCAGCTATTTTCACGTTTGCCTCTTTCTAACGTAATATTTGACAGTTTGGTCAATTTGGTATGAAAATTGTGTTAACAACTCTTTCGATGCCAAGGACAAGATTTCTCGCCTTTTTTGTGTGTGCCAAAGACAGAAAGACGAGAATTTGTGTTTTCAGTGTTAACAACTAGAGGGCGCTTGTCGCCATCATCTGAATGATCCTCGGTTGCTAGGAGACACATACTACAGGCAGGAACCGGAAGTGAGAAAAACTCTCTGCCCGCCCTAGAAAAAGGGATTTATCCGAGATATATTTTCCCCCAGACTGTGTCAAAACAAGCTTTTTTCAACGGCCCCTAACTAATGAACCAGTTGATTTTCTCTCAGTGTGAAAGGAGAGATGTGCGGGCGCTGTGCCCTCTGCACATTGGGCCTGCAATGGCTCTTATAAAAAAAACAGTAAAGACGCTGAAAGCACTGGCGAATGATTTAAATCATTAATACCTGGCATCAAAATACTTTTTAATGTGCAACATTGTTTTTTTCATTCAACAGTATAAGTATACAGGCCTACAGGGTATCTGCACATTTCAAAACAATTTCATGACTTTTAAGCGAATAATCTGACCATGACAGTGTGTGTGTGTCACGGTCACACAGCGCAGCAGGAAACCAGTCAGCACAAAGTCAGTTCCACTCAGATGGAGTGAAGAAGAGACACTGTCTCCCATGACTTTATTGGACTCGTACATTCTTGTAAGTTAAATTAGTTAATCTTTTATATTTATGCGGGTCTGTCTGGGGTTTAGAATCTTCCGTGGTGCATCTGGCTCAAGGGGGCAGGCAGACTTTCCAACGTTGAAGCTCCTAGTGGTAGGAGGAGGGACTACAGGCGGACCCGTGGATTCATGACCGGGAAACCCCGTGCAGCTGGGCTTTAACGTTGAGCGCTCGGTTGCCCTACGTCACTCAGGACCTCAAAGTTGAGGTCCTGGGAGGGACTTCCGGCAGTCTTCCGGGTGCTTCAAAACGCCACTGAGCAACTTCCACTGACATGAATAGCTGGGGGGGCGGAGCTTCGCGCCAGTTCAGTCTCTATTATATATATACTCTATGATCTGGCTTTGTCGAGCGTCTATCTATACGAACACAACATCCTCCCGGTGGGGGCTCCTCACTGCATGGCAACAGCAGTGACAATACACTGACATGTGCGCGATCATGGGGAGGAATCAATTGTCATAACAACTAAATTGGGGAGAAAGGACAAAAAGGGGTAAGAAGCTAAAAATATATATATATTTATTTACAAATTGTATTTTTGTTCAGCGGATATGAGCGGTTCTGCCTCAATGATCTCCCCAAGGTTCTAAATAAAGGTTGAATGAAACGTATGCATGCGCTCATGGCGTGCGTGGCATGCGAGCGAGCGTGTGTGCGCGCGTTTATGTGGGCGTGTGCATTTGCTCTGTGTAATTTGACTCAGGGTGACGGCATCCTCCGGCCATCTATAGCAAACAATCTGTCATTTATCACCGACTGCCTCACCTACTGATGGGCAACTATGACATCTATTAGAGTTATCACCGACTGCCTCACCTACTGATGGGCAACTATGAAATCTATTATGGACAGGCTGTCCTGCAGGATAAAGAAAGAAACAATCACATGCACGCCACAGGCATCTCTCTGGACGGCTAGCTCACACTGGCCAATCATGATGTAACTGAAGGTTAGTGCGCAGCTTTGCCTGCATGTGTGATACACATTTTGAACACAAATTGCCTCTTCTGGGGGTCTCTCTGGCACACAAGCTGTCCAGATGGGGGTGCGTGCATGGGTCAAATTGCATATCAACTTGGGGGTCCTCGACATGAAACAGTTTGAGCACCAGAGTAATAGTAACAGTTATTTTAACTACATTTAATACCATTTTGAAGTGAGTGTGTGAAAATGCATGTACAAAATTTAAAACTCTCAGTAGTTATAAATGGACACTGAGGATTTTACTGTATAGGCCTACTGTATACAGACAAGTAAGATGCGTGAACGTGGGAAGCAAACGCAGCTGTTGTGGCAGTCTGACAAGTGTGTGTGCGCGTGCGTGCGTGATGCTTTCAGTCGCTTTACGGTCAAGCTACACCAGGCTTTTCTCGCACGTTTACCCTAAACGCGTGGCCCGCGCGTGCGTTTTTTAAAATAGGACTGGACCTAAATTCAACGCACGTGTTTAGGGCAAACGCGCGTGTTTTGTGCGCGAAAAGCCTGGTGTAGCGTGGCCGCTAGTCTCCAAATGCCCCTCCCGCAGGTGGCATTTCTGGTCAAAACAACGCTTTTTGTACGGAGCCTGGCGGTCGTAGTAATGGCGCCGGCCAGTAGTTATCAAGCTGCCTACAGGCAGACAATAACAACCGGTCGAGAGTCAACACACACCATTAAGCTGACACAACATCCGGTCGCGGTGTTTTGGATCTTCAAAATAAGGGTTGAAACTAAATGCATTTGAAATTAAATAAAAAATTTACTTTTCAGGATTTCAATTCAAAAATAGCAAAAAAAATAGCTGATCTATACAAGCTCAACACACATTGCACTGTGTCTGCAACGCGTTTTGAGCTTGTTTCGCTATTTTCGCTACGGTAATATGCAATGTGGCCCTAGTCTGGAGTGAGTGTGGAAATGTAGTGGTCCTCTCCGTGGCCAAAGTTGCCCACCCCTGGCCTAGAGGGTTGCATTGAGGTCTAGCCTGCAGACCCTGACACCTCTTCTGAGAAGCAGGCCTAATGTTTCAGAGCACTCTGGAATTCCAGTGCCACTGGGTTTGTACGAGGCACTCCATCTCTGTCAGCACAACTAAATTTACAGGACAATAAATTATCTCAGTGCTGATTCTCTTCTGTGTTGCATACACATGTGCTCTCTCTCTCTTTCTCTGTGTCTTTCACACACACGCATGCACACACACATATACGCGTGCACGCACAGGCACACACACACACATACACTGACACACAACATCGACTGTCCCTGGAGGACGGAGGTATTTTTAGTGTGTGTGTGTGTGTGTGTGTGTGTGTGTGTGTGTGTGTGTGTGTGTGTGTGTGTGTGTGTGTGTGTGTGTGTGTGTGTGTGTGTGTATTTGACCTTTCATTAGCTTTACAGGTAATGCTACCATATTTTCTACTGATTCATATTTTGGACGTCTACACCCAGGTGATTAGGCCATGTTATTACCAAAGTTATTCTTTATGCACATCCATGCGAACTAAAAGAAATTTACAGACGGGGCGACTGTGGCTCAGGAGGTAGAGCAGGTCGTCCAATGATCCATGGGTCGGCGGTTCGAATCCCGGCTCCTCCTGTCTATATGTCGAAGTGTCCTTGGGCAAGACACTGAACCCCAAATTGCTCCCGATGTGCTGGTTGGTACCTTGCATGGCTTCCGCTGCAATCGGTGCATGAATGGGTGAATGTAATGCACAATCTATGTAAAGCGCCTTGGATAAAGGCGCTATATAAATGCACCATTTACCATTTTTACAGACAGACAGACAGACAGACAGCAATGTGCTTATAGCACAGCCTGTACGTTTTGGATTCTCGCCAACGGCGTGATTTGTCAAACTTGTTTCATCTTAACTTGCACAAACTAAGCATGAGTCTACTCTGTTTTTTTCCCTCCTTCAGGATTTCCCATTCTGCCGCGCATGATCATGACTCACAGAAACTCCATCAGCATCTATTTCAGTCCAATTGGTGTCTGTCAGGGGGAAAAATGCTCAACATTAGTTGTTTTCCAGTGAAAATGACCTCACTACATATGCACTTAAACCATATACTTCATTGAACTGCCCCCCCCCCCCCCCCAAAGCCCCCCACCCCCGAAGTGAGGTCTGTGTACTAGGCGAAGTGAGGTCTGTGTACTAGGCGAAGTGAGGTCTGTGTACTAGGCGAAGTGAGGTCTGTGTACTAGGTGAGGTCTGTGTACTAGGTGAGGTCTGTGTACTAGGCGAAGTGAGGTCTGTGTACTAGGCGAAGTGAGGTCTGTGTACTAGGCGAAGTGAGGTCTGTGTACTAGACGAAGTGAGGTCTGTGTACTAGGTGAGGTCTGTGTACTAGGTGAGGTCTGTGTACTAGGCGAAGTGAGGTCTGTGTACTAGGCGAAGTGAGGTCTGTGTACTAGGCGAAGTGAGGTCTGTGTACTAGGTGAGGTCTGTGAACTAGGTGAGGTCTGTGTACTAGGTGAGGTCTGTGTACTAGGTGAGGTCTGTGTACTAGGTGAGGTCTGTGTACTAGGTCTGTGTACTAGGTGAGGTCTGTGTACTAGGTGAGGTCTGTGTACTAGGTGAGGTCTGTGTACTAGGCGAAGTGAGGTCTGTGTACTAGGCGAAGTGAGGTCTGTGTACTAGGCGAAGTGAGGTCTGTGTACTAGGTGAGGTCTGTGTACTAGGTGAGGTCTGTACTAGGCGAAGTGAGGTCTGTGTACTAGGCGAAGTGAGGTCTGTGTACTAGGCGAAGTGAGGTCTGTGTACTAGGTGAGGTCTGTGAACTAGGTGAGGTCTGTGTACTAGGTGAGGTCTGTGTACTAGGTGAGGTCTGTGTACTAGGTGAGGTATGTGTACTAGGTGAGGTCTGTGTACTAGGTGAGGTCTGTGTACTAGGTGAGGTCTGTGTACTAGGTGAGGTCTGTGTACTAGGTGAGGTCTGTGTACTAGGTGAGGTCTGTGTACTAGGTCTGTGTACTAGGTGAGGTCTGTGTACTAGGTGAGGTCTGTGTACTAGGTGAGGTCTGTGTACTAGGTGAGGTCTGTGTACTAGGTGAGGTCTGTGTACTAGGCGCCACTAAAGTAATTGGCGCCATACAAACATTTCTGCGTGGCCACTGCTGTCCTACTGGCTCATCTGCCAGTGAGGAGGCCCCACCGGGAGGACATTGAGCCTCTGTCCTCCTACTCCTCCCACCTAACACTCCCTGCTGACAGGTACCGCCCCGGCCCGTATAGATTACGTGCAATGAAAAATATCCCCCATTCCGCCCGGCTTCCCTCTCCCAAAACACGAGCTAGTTGTGTTTGTGTAGATGCTCGACAAAGCCCGTATAGGCTTCACGGTGGATTGAAACACTGTAATGGCCCTATCTTTGGCGCACCCACCGCCGTATATACCCATTATACATAAACTTCTTTGCCATATTTTACTATCTTGAAAAACATGTTAAAAATAGTTTAGCCGATCTACATCGACACGTTGTGAGCTTGTAGATCGGCTATTTGAACAGTTAAAATGTTTTAACTCGACGTTACCCGAGAGCCCTTCAGTCTACTGTTAATATGTTCCAGATAGAGAAGCTCAGATGTTGCGGGGCGTAATTTTATATTCACAGAATTGTTTGCCCCCAGAATAAGGACGCTATTTGTTCAAGTGGTTAAATTACACTATTTAGCTTGTTGTTTGTAGAGTACATGCTTACTCTGGATAAGAGCGTTAAATTGCATAAATTGTAAATAGTAATTTACAACCTCAATCCCATGGGGGGTTCCCCAGATATCAGTGACAAATAGGGCGACTGTGGCTCAAGAGGTAGAGCAGGTCGTCCAATGATCCATGGGTCGGCGGTTCGAATCCCGGCTCCTCCTGGCTACATGTCGAAGTGTCCTTGGGCAAGACACTGAACCCCAAATTGCTCCCGATGTGCTGGCTGGTACATTGCATGGCTTCCGCCGCAATTGGTGTATGAATGTGTGTGTGAATGGGTGAATGTAATGTATCTATGTAAAGCGCCTTGGATAAAGGCACTATATAAATGCACCATTTACCACATATTCATGAACCACAGTGAAATTAACACTGAGGATTTCACTGTGATTTGGGTCACAAAGATGAAAGATCATGTCAAACGGATTTCCTTTAGCTTGCCCTAATGCATATCAATATCACATAGTAACCAAAATGGTGCCGTTAGGGTATACCGTTTTGGTTACGTTTTTGCACTTTCAGAGTGACAGTGAGGACTTTACCGTGCGGTGCACCACGTTGGGCATTCTATCTTTGATCCGTGCCTGTGTGTGTGTGTGTGTGTGTGTGTGTGTGTGTGTGTGTGTGTGTGTGTGTGTGTGTGTGTGTGTGTGTGTGTGTGTGTGTGTGTGTGTGTGTGTGTGTGTGTGTGTGTGCGCGTGTTACTTTGTGTGCACGTGGGAGCCAGGCCAGGCATGACGACATTGCTGTCCTCTTTGCTCCGGCCTGCCAGGGTATGGGAATAAACACTGAGCTCATCCCACGGGCTGGCCGACCACCTGCCTGGTGACAGTACCCAGAACAACCCCCCCTCCCCCCCACAGTGGACACATTACTGAGCAGTTATAGTCCCACTCTTGCACCCCACGGTGCCTGCATGCTTTCTATACATATACACCTGACCTCGGGTCCATTCAACCCACCACAACGCTGTTGCTGTCAGGCCCAAAACCTTGTGTGTCCAAAAAACATTTAGTTTTCATGGAATGGTGGGAGAAAAAGAACCTGTGTGCTCTAATGCAGTGGGTGGGGTCCGGGGAGGGGACTTGAGGGAGTCCCCAACTAAATGATAGTTATAGGAACCAAATGGACCCTTATGGGTCTGTAACTCTGAGAGTGTACAAACGGAACAAAATTGGTTAAATTAACATTGATTTTACAATATGTTGGGGGTCCATTGAAATGCCGGGGTGCAAACTGAGGGTCCTTGGAATTAAACGGGTTGAGAGATGCAATGCAACATTGGTGTGGTTGACCTTAAAACATGTTTGTCCCAAGGAGTCCCTACAGGTGTGGTTTGGGCTTTAGTCAACAACATTAACACAGCTCTATGGATCATCACACATGGAACCTTATATCCTTTCCTCATCCAGCTCCATGCAACCTTAGATCCTTTCCTCATCCAGCTCCATGACCACTGGAGTGTTTCTCCTCTGGGGAGTTGGTTGCCAAATTAGCAGCTTTACATCACGGCAATATTTTCCTCGAAACTGACAAGGGGCTACTATTGACTCTGTTATTGTTTATGAAGAGAAAGCTGGGGTCAAGTTCAGCGCCATGAGAGAGAGAGAGAGAGAGAGAGAGAGAGAGAGAGCATGTTCCAGCTCTAGCCCCATGAGGGAGAGCATAACTCAGTGCTGTTTGTGTTTCCCTAATTCCTTTTGATTTAGCAGAAAATTGTGAGCTAAACAGCAGCGCAAATATTCACCAGAGCTTAGCTCCTATATGCCTCAACTCATCGCTTCTCAAAAAACTCATGCGCACTCTAGACCAGTATGTAAGGGGCAGTAAAAAATAACTCACTCTAGACCAGTAGGTATGCGACAGTAAAAAAAAAACCACATACCCACTCTAGACAGGTGGTAAGCAACAGGCCCACAAAACTGCAACAGCAAATATATCTGTCCTGGAAATGCATTTTGTACGAACAATTTACAATATCTGACTGACAATCCCACATAATCGTGTTGCTGTCGGGAAGCTTCCTCATAACTCCATAATTCAACTTTTTATATATGTATTACATGTAATACCCTACTTCATCATACAAGTGTCGCACCAAAGTAGTGCAAATTAAATGGCTATTAGTTTTCACTATTTGTATTTTTTAAATAATAATATTAAAAAAGGAACTGTTTTGGACCAACAAGGTTAATTACCACCAACCAGCGAATATATAAACTCTGTAGCTGTAATGTCAAACATGGGGAAGCTACCACTACTGTAAAGATGACTGTTGTGATTTTTGTTGACCACCAAAGTGGTCCCTTGAGATTCTCCATCTAACAACAAGGGTGGTGAATGATGATTCAGTTGAGTCGCGTGCATGGAGAACATAACACCAGACAGCATTACACTACACACAATAAATCATGACAATGACTAATACACTGTGGTGCTGAAGAGTGCAATCAATAGGTAGAAATCTGTTCTTGCCTTCAAATAAAACACATGCCTTAAGCCAGTGGTTCTCAAATGTTTTCATGTCAAGGTTTTGGGCCGTGCGGACCCCCCCCCCCCCCCCCCCATCTGAAAATATTTAGTGCCAGGGAGTGGAGTCCCGTACAAGATTTGTGTTATTATAAATCTATACAAGCTCACATCAAAGCACGAGAACACCATTCAAAACCCGAATAGAACATGGCGGCACTTGAGTGTCAATGGAGAAGTAGTGCCATGTCATATTCGGTGTGTGTGTGTGTGCGTGCGTGCGTGCGTGCGTGCGTGCGTGCGTGCGTGCGTGCGTGCGTGCGTGCCCTGCATCTTCTTTGGCCAGACAGACTTGGGATGAGTGGTAGGGAGACCAGGATTGGAATCATGTGCATGTTTTGAGCGTAAGGGCTTGAGAGCGTGAATGCGTCCCATTCTGACACCACTGCATGCCCACAGCTCTATATAAGCAGTAAAACAAACGTCCCTGGAAGCAGCTTATATAGCCTAGGCAGCTTTGGCATAAACGCCGTAATTGTTTTCTCAGGCTTTTTGATGGAAATAGCAGCTTGCGACAGCCAGCTAATTCTAATAGTTTCAATTCCGACAGGGATTTTGCATGGTTTATTTAGGCTACTTTGTTTGTTGGTATTATCGGGTCAGCTGAATCAAATGTGGCATATGGGTTAGGGTTTTTATCCCATTTCAGTCAGACAACTCTTTAGAATATATATTTATTTATTGAGCATAATTGAGCATTGATATATATAGATGCATAGATTGGCATAGATTGGCATCAGGGCTCTGTCCCTATTCATTCCCTTAACATTTTAGTTAAGTTATAAGCCAAATAGAATTACAGGGAATGAATAAGACCCCCATGCAGGGGTATCTAGAAGCCTAGAGCCTATACAGGTGGATGCTGGGGAGGTGGTGGGATTTGCAAAAACTTCATGAGCAGCAGGTTAGCAGCAAGCAAGGCAGGGAGACAGTATAGCAGCAGCAGCGGCACACGTCCGCACAGCAGGACAGAAGCCAGGAATGAGCAGGTAGGCAGATAGGTAAAGAGTGCATGAGACTATAGTCACCTGAACAGGTAGGCTCGCTCACGAGTTGTCTGCCTGAACGCATCATATAGACCTGAGGAGTGAGGACGCATCTGTGTCAGCTTAGCTTTTAACCACTTAAAGCATTATTTTAAACTATCTATTGTAAAATAGCAGATCTACAAGCTCAGAGCGTGCCTTGTAGATCTTGTAGCTTGTAGATTTTTGAAAAATCGTGAAAACGTGTGCAAAACTATATTCTTTCTATAGCCTATATAGCCCTATACCGAATTTTTTTTACTCAAATCTTTACTTCTGGGAGGGTCCCTGAAACAACATATTTTGAGATGGGGGTCCGCGGCCAATTACATATATTTTTTGGGGTCCTTGACATGACATAGTTTGAGAACCACTGACACAGAAACATAAGGTTTTTCCAGAAAACTGATTTAGGATTTAGAAGACATTGGTAGAATGGACCTCATGGTCTCTAAATGGCCTCATGGTCTAAGACCTCATGGTCTAAAGGACCTCATGGTCTAAATAGACCTCATGGTCTAAAGGACCTCATGGTCTAAATGGACCTCATGGTCTAAATGACCTCATGGTCTAAATGACCTCATGGTCTAAATGGACCTCATGGTCTAAAGGACCTCATGGTCTAAATGGACCTCATGGTCTAAAGGACCTCATGGTCTAAATGGACCTCATGGTCTAAATGACCTCATGGTCTAAATGGACCTCATGGTCTAAATGGACCTCATGGTCTAAAGGACCTCATGGTGTGTGTGTGTGTGTGTGTGTGTGTGTGTGTGTGTGTGTGTGTGTGTGTGTGTGTGTGTGTGTGTGTGTGTGTGTGTGTGTGTGTGTGTGTGTGTGTGTGTGCACGAGCGTGGTGCAACACAGTCATATGATGAAGTATAAATCAGGCTTGTGTGTGTGTGTGTGTGTGTGTGTGTGTGTGTGTGTGTGTGTGTGTGTGTGTGTGTGTGTGTGCGTGCGCATGCGTGCGTGCGTGCGTGCGTGCGTGCGTGCGTGCGTGCGTGTGCGTGTGTGTGTGTGTGTGTGTGTGTACTGGTGCACGCACGGCACATGTGGTTCATATTTAAGCCATAGCGCTGTTCCACTGGATGATTTGGCACTGTTCTCCCGTGCAGTCCCACGTTCCCGTCTTTCTTCACTGCACTTTCACTTCTTCTGCACGTGGGCTTTAAGGTCGTGGCCGCAGCTATACAACCAATATTCCACCGCCATTCACGTAAAGGATCACTTTGAGCTTTGTGAGAGCTGAACGTGAAATTGTTTTCATCGTATATCATCGACAATATAGAGTCAGACCGATATAGGTCATGGCTGATACATCGGCCAATAGTATTTGGCTTTTTAGCCATTTTGTCTTGCTAATTTAGTTGTTATGCCAATTGATTCCTCCACAGAGACATTTTGTGTGTTGTCACTGCTGTTGTACCCTATACTGACTCAACTGCCAGTGAGGAGCCCCCACCGGGAGGACGTATACAGCCTTATTCGGTCTTATACTCCTCCCGCCTCACACCAACAGCTAACGTGTCACCCGCAGCCTCTTTGGGAGTACTCATATAGTGACAAATATCACCCTCCCCGCCTGGCTTCCCCGCACGCATTGTGAGCTTGTAGATCAGCAATTTTGGATTTTTCATTATAGGGCTCAAGAAGTGTTTCATTAAAATGGATTATATAGTTAAATGTTCTCAAATATAGTAACTTTTATCACATTTTTCAAATTGGTAAAAAACTGTTACACTTTTTGACAAAGAAATCGGTGAGACTTGATAATCGGTGGTAGGTCTACTCTCCAAAATCGGGATCAGAATCGGACTGAAGGTTCTGGCATCGGTCGTGCTCTATATGGTCAGAGTCATTTGAGTGTTTGCGTGTGTGTGTGTGTGACTATATGCCCATGGGTGTGTGTGGTCTACCCAAACAGTGGGTCCAGACTCCGGACCCATCTTATGGGTCCCGATTAGACCTAAATATCTCCTAAATATTTTTTCATAAAATAAAAACAAATCCCAAGATTTTAGTATTTCATAAATAAAAGGTTGTGTAGACGAAGGTCTATACACGACCGAAACATTGCTTCTACATTAAGCTTCTCTTGAACGTGCTTGTGGCAGCGTGCGGGTATATCTTTTATGATAAATAATATGAAACAATCTAATATTTTCCATAAATTAATTAATTGTGAGCTTTTAGGTCTGCGATTTTCACTATTGGTCCTGCATGGCCGGCAAACATTCTATTTCTCTTTTAAGAGGTAAAAGGTTTGGGAACCTCCGGTCTAGCTACAGCCAGGGCAGATATTATTGTTATTAAGCCTATAAAATATCAATATTGTAATGATCAATTATACACAACTAGTCCATTCCCGTTCTGTCTCTCTCCCCCTCTATCTGCCACTTATGCAGTATAACGCAGTGGTTCCCAAAGTGGGGTCCAGGGACCCCCAGGGGTCCTTGAGGGAGTTCCAGGGGGTCCCCATGCAGCTAAATGATAGTTTGGAACCAAATCGACCCTTACCGGTCTGTAACTCAGAGAGTGTACAAATGGAACCAAATGGACCCTGACAGGAATTTGGTTCCATTTTGTACACTCTCAGAGTTAAATTAACATTGCTTTTACAATATAAATTGCGGGTCCTAGAGATAGAAATTCCATTAAATGGGGGTCCGTAGACTAATGCATGTCAAACTGGGGGTCCTTGAAATTTTATTGAACGGGTTGAGAATCACTGCTAGAGCCGTAAACATCTTCTCTCATGGGGGTCCCTGGCGTATGTTTTCAAACGGGGGGTAATAAGTGTCAATTTGGGGGTCCTTGACATGAAAAAGTTTGGGAACCACTGGTATAACCACGGGTGTCCCCTCCCTGTGCAGGTACATACACGTTATCATGTGATGCTCAGCGAATCACAGCACAGAATGGCACACCTTCCAGCCAATCACAGCGGCCAATCACAGCACCAATTCCGGCACCACACATGGGCATTTTTCGGCAATTCTGTCCTGCAGGACATTACTAAAATTATTAGTTATCTAGACCTATTTGGGGATATGACGCTATTCTTTTTTTCTTCATTTTGCTGAATGTGGCAAATTTGGTTGAGTGCATTGTGAGTACATTTCACCATGCAGGTGGTGAAGGAGGGTCCGGGTTCCGTCGTCTTTCCTCTGTCAGTAAAACCTATAAGTATAGGCTAAGGTTAATATACATTAACCACTTATATACACATTTCAGTGCCAATTCCGTCCTCAAATTTGAGCACGGAATATCTGCCACTAACGGCTGTCCCTGCAGTGGCACACACGTTACGATCTATCTATGCAATATTTGTAATGAATCATTATACCAACGGTTCAGAAAGTGGGATCCATGGACCCATGGGTTCGTTGAGGAGAGTCCAAACAAAGGGACCCGGCCTGCAGCCAGGTCTGTAACACTGACACTGAGTGTAGTCAAATGTAACCAAATGGACCCTTACATTTGGTTCCATTTGTACACTCAAGTCACAAGTTATGTGGGGTCCTCCTTTGAGAATCACTGATTTATGGATGCAGGAGCTATGAGCCAGCCTATAGGCTAATAGCCACTAAAATGTGGAACACTGTACCAAACTTCCATTAAGAAATGTGAATCCCTAGACCCCTTCAAAAACGCTCTCAAAGAGCACTTATGGCGGTTGCAATTCGAAACTGGCCCCTGCAAAAAACAGTCCCCACCCACCCTTTTTGAGTGGTGTAAACCACTCCTACAACTGGCTTTGTTAGTCTGTCTGTCTGTCTGTCTGTGCAGAAAAAATGAGCATGGTTGCTACGGTCACCCAGTTCACCCGGGTGTGATTTCATTACGTCAGACATTACGTCAGACCACAGCTGATCAGTCTATATAAGACCTTACACCACTCAGTTCACACGGGTGTGATTTTTCCATATATAGGCTACTGTTTTAACTTTTCTTTAATTGTATATATGATTCCTATTTTCCCCATAGAAGTGCATATTTGTACATCTTTAAATGTTCTGATGAATTGAAAATGGAGGACCCTGATGTAAACAAGTTTTAGTGCTTTTTCTGGTTGACTTGTGCTTTCCTTTGGACTGTACCCATTCTACATACTGCATGTGAATAAACATTTTCAATCAATCAATCAATCAATCAATCAATCAATCAATCAATCAAACAAACAAACAAACAAACAATTTTCAGCCATGTAGTCTACAGGTAGCTATAGATAGATAGTGATTACTAATGTCAAAGTGTCAAATTAAAGCATTTCAGATTCAGAACCATGTCCTCTCACGATAAACATCACATTTTGATTGCAGGTGAGCAACAACTCTTTAATATCCAGATTGCCTCGCCATCAGTCCATCAGGGAGTGGAGCAGATGGGAGCGCGCGTGCGCGCATGCATGCACGAACACGCACGCACGCGCATGCGCGCACACACACAGTCACACGCGCACGCACGCACACACACACACACACACACACACACAGTCACACACACACACGCCTATACTGGCGCGAACGGTTCATCCCTTCCGCCGTGTGTAGCCTACTGTGTAGGCTATCTCTCTCCTTCGTACTCAAACTCTGTAACCCCCTGCATATACCACATACATGATTTGCCCAATGGCCGTGAGGAGCTGTCAGCATTGCAACGCACCCAAGCCCTCCCTCATCTCCCACCTCTCTCTCGCTCTCTCTCGCACGCACGCACGCACACACACACACACACACACACACACACACACACACACACGCGCGCGCGCGCGCGTCAGCCAACCACCCACACACCACTCTCTCTCTCTCGCTCTCTCTCATACTCACACACACGCCAGTTGAACGCCTGCCTGCATGGCTGTGACTGTATCCACTGCGCGCTGATAAAGGCGGTCCACTGCAAGCATCCCGACGTATGAATGCATGCAGCCACTGAGCCGAGAGAGGAAGGAAGGAACAAGCAAGACCGCGAGTCTACTATACCACTTTCAATCCGAGTTTGATTTGGAACTATATATATTTCTACCTTTTTGAACTGCATGGACAAAAAGTTTATTGTGAAAGACATAGAAATGATGGTTGCTTGCAGCGGAGATGGCTGGCCTGCACGCCAATAGGTGAAACTATAGGTCTTCTCCCCCACAGGTGAATCTCCATCCGGGCGCGGCGCGGAGCGGAGCTGCGGAGGGGGAGCTTCTTTACGCGCACGGAGGGAGCAGAGACCGGGCGGTGAGTCCACATGGCACCGAACACCACCCTCGACTCAGACTCTTGACAGTCTGTTAAAAAAAAAAAAAAAAACGCAACGGGAAGCCAGCCAGACGCCGCTCGGCCGCGGTATGAGGATGATGATGATGATAATGAGGAGGCCTTCTACGGCTGATCATTAATACTAGCCCACGTTACATCAATCGTTGGAGATAAAAAAAATTTCTTCCTCGTCTGAAAACCCTTTTTTTTTTACTCCCTTGTTTTTTCGCCCATATACGGTGGAAAAGAAAAGAAACCCCCGCAAATAAATTATAAGCGTCATGTTCGGTCTAAGTACGGTTCCGCATCAGAGGAGCGCGCGGTCGGTGGATTCACGTGGAGTGATGAGGACTGTGAGGAGGGCTGCAGGGCCGTGCCACGGCGCGGCGGGGGGCTCCGGCGGTGCGGGGACCCCCGCCACCACCACCACCTCCACCGGCTCTAGGAGTGGGAGGAGGAGGGCAGCATCCTCTCCGTGCCACGGTGGCTCCGGTGCTGCACGGACCGGCTCCAGGATTTACTGTGCGTGTCTGCTGCTGCTGCTGGTGGTGACGCCCCGCGTGGACACGTCGTGGTGGTGAGTTCATGATGCGTTGGGTTCTTATTTTTTGGCTATTATTAGCCTATATATATTATGCCAAAATGTAGCTACAACCAACAACCATCTATATTCTGCTATGGCATGTGGTTCTCGAGCTTTTTAATTGCAAGGACCCCCCCCCCCCCCCCCTCCTCATTATGAGGGGGGTCCTTGAAATTAATACAAGTTCGAGTTGAGGGCCTCGATCATAACTTTGTACAAATGTTGGTTCCATTCGTATAGAGCTATAGGCTAGCCTACAACAGACCACATTATAGGGTCCATTTGGAACCCCCTCCTCAACCCCGAATGCCCTATACTTTTAAACCACACTGGACTAATGTGATAGGCCTACAACAGCCGAATTGTGTTTGTAATATCAGTAACGTGCATGCGAACAAAGGAGTAATTTGTATAGGCTATATAGGCTATCGGGCGTTTATCGGTTCGTGTAGCCTAATATAGGCGAATAAAAAACAGACATATTGCTATATTATTAACTAAGCTATATTATTAAGCTCTCCGACATTAGTTAACCCTCTTGCTTGCTTGCTTCCAATCAGATGAAACGAGTTGCCAACGAATTTAGACCATCATTAATCTTTCATTCAATTTTATTTGCTTTAATCGTGTGAGAATAATTGGTTTCTTTCCGATTATTATTAGGGGAGTAGGCTATGTTTAATATTGTTTATTGTCAATTCCGTTTTAATTTAATTTTAACCATAAAATTCATTAAAATTGGCATGAAAGTGAAACATATACGCTACACAATCGATACACCTTAGGCCTACTTGGTTGACATTTTGTGGGCAAACGGTAATTGCAGTATATTTGGATAAATGTAGGCCTATACTAGCATACAGTAGCCTAGTTATTTTTTATTTAGGACCGATTCGTTGGCTTCTAAAGAAAAAACACAATATAGCTTGCATTTAGTGTTAAAAAGAAAAGGGAAAAAGGACACGAGTTTGTGCATGCCAGTCCGATTTTTAGCTCGAAAATGCATTTTCTTCACTGTCAGTTGTTGGCCTGCCAGATTGAGCAATAATAATAGAGCGATAAATATAATTTATGTCGGCGCTGTTGGCTCTGCGCGTGTTCAGCTCAGCTGGAGACCGCAAAGCAGAACAGTCATTAATTCACCAGGTACCACCAAACGCGCACGCACGCACGCACGCACGAACACACGTCACGCACACGCACACACACACACACACACACACACACACACACACACACACACACACACACACACACACACACACACACACACACACACACACCGAGAGAGAGTGTGTGAGCAATGACTTCACTAAAATACCCCAAAACCAGCCATCTAGAGCATAGGTGAGGGGTGAAAATATGCGGATAGATATTTCATTCCCCGTGCAATAGCATACATGAAAATGTCCATGTGTGTATGAGTATGTTTACAGTAGAAGTGTGTGTGTGTGGTGTGTGTGTGTGTGTGTGTGTGTGTGTGTGTGTGTGTGTGTGTGTGTGTGTGTGTGTGTGTGTGTGTGTGTGTGTGTGTGTGTGTGTGTGCGTGAGTACATGCGGCCGATGGAATGTCTAATAGTTCAGTTTGTGTAGATTAAAATGCGTTAAGGGGGTGCGAGACGTAAGTGTTTTTGGCAGGACATTATTGACTTTGACGGGAACCCAATATGTCTTTTCAACAAGATGGCAAATAACAAGAAATTATTAGCTCCTTGTGATGTCCTGCTGGATGTTTGAACCCAGGGTGTTTCTCAGAAGTCACACACAGACAGAACCACATTATTTTAACATGTATTATAACGCATTAAGACCTGAGCCTGAGGCCAATTCTACCAATTCTTGTTCTAAAAACAGTTTTCTGAAAAACATATCTGTTTATATGTCAGTGTTGCTCAAAACAAGTATAGGCAATTTGGCTGCTGACCCCCTCATCTCAAAATATTTTGTTCCGGGGACCCCCCAGAACAAAATTCTCTTTTTCTTTTTTTTTCCTTTTTAATTTACATTTTTATCCCAGGATTTTGTAACCCATTTCTTCACCTTGTGCCAATGCCTAAGCTGTAATCCTGGGCGCTACTATCCCTCTGCCAAGCCATGGGGAGATCCCCAAACTGAGCTCATGCTGCTTCCTTCAATGCATGAGGAGTGAGCAGGCCGCTTCTTTTCACCTGACAGTGGGGAAGTTTACCATCATGGTATACAGGACGTAACATGTGGAAGGAACACGTTATTCCAACCAGTTCCTTTCCCCTCCACCAGGCACCCCAGCTGACCAGGCGGAGGCAGTATAGAGACCATGCAGGATTATACTGCATGTTTCTTTGTGAGGGTACCTAGGGGACACAGGGAGAACATGCATACTCCAACCTGCACCTAGGGTATATGGACACTGATGACACAGAGGAGAGAACACGCCCCCAGCGTCCACGGCATCCCTGGCGGGGAATCAAACCCGGGATCTTCTGGCTGTGAGGCGACAGTTCACCGTGCCCCCAGAAGATCTTCTGGCTGTGAGGCGACAGTTCACCGTGCCCCCTGCAGAAGATCTTCTGGCTGTGAGGCGACAGTTCACCGTGCCCCCAGAAGATCTTCTGGCTGTGAGGCGACAGTTCACCGTGCCCCCAGAAGATCTTCTGGCTGTGAGGCGACAGCAGACTGCTTCACCGCGCCCCCAGAAGCAAATATTTGAGTAAAAAAGGTTCTCTTTAAACAATATATATTCAAAGATTTGCACATATTTTCACGATCTTTCAGAAATAGCAGATCTACAAGCTCATGCGGTGACGCTATTAATTAACGTCTAAAAGGTTAGCAAAGATCATTCAAAGATGGCTTTCAAGTTAGTCAAGAAATTAGGCATGCATGTATTGTACCATCGGATGCTTTGTTAACCTTTATTTTGCAAGTATAAAATAATGGTTAAAGTGGTTAGAATAAAAAAAAAAGCCGAAGCATGAGTTCAAGTCCGTTGCTCTCCCCATGTCCCCCATATGGGGACTAAGTTGGCGGAGGGTGTGTAGAGCCCAGGATCACATTAGATAAGTGACACAGGGGTGAAAAATGGGTTACAAAATCGTGGGATAAAAAAAAAGAATCTAAAAAAACAGATGCATTCACGGTTTTAATGGGTTATTGGAGCATGTTTATCAAGTTTCTCCAAGGGTCCAGTAGTATCTGGACAGTGATTCTCAGAACTGAAAGTTTGGGTGCCTTAGGGGAGTCACAAAGGAGTCCCGAGCCATTAAACAACGTCAAAAATGTGCAACAGGCAAATATATTATGTTTATAATCTTCCTGATAAATGATCTTGTGAAATAATAAATATCCACACATGGCTCAGGGCTACCTACTGTAATTAATCAAGTGAAATTGCCCAAATAGCGAAAGCATAAGTCATTATTTCACCACCAAGTACAAGTGCACCTGATGTGTCAGTCAGGTGGCTGCACATGGGCATGTTTATTGTTTCAAAGACCCAGAAAGATTGTGCAGCGCTTATTAGCATTACAAGGTATAGCCCCCTCACCCCTCCCTCGGTCGGTCCCTCCGTATACCATTTCAACCATAACAATAATGGGGGATGATTTAGATCAGTGGTTTTCAACCCTTTTCATATCAAGGCCCATAATGTATTGGGTAATTGAGCAACGGACCACCCTTTGTTTATTTATTTAGCCCATCAGACCCAAAACTTTATATTTTGTCGTCGTTGGACAAGACTTTGTCCACAATTCCATGCTGTATTGATGTTTGTACCATAGGAGAGATAACAGGCAAACGTTGAATTGTTGACTTCTTGTAAATTAAATAATGCAGATGTTTAACAATAATGTAACTCTTGAGAGTGTAAAATGAAACCAAATGGACCCGGGAGGGTCCACCCTTAAAGATCTATAAGGGTCCATTTGGTGGTTACCGACTCTCCCTGGGGACCACCTGGAACCCCCTCAAGGCCCACTGGTGGTCCCCGGACCACTGGTTTGAAAACCACTGATTTAGATACACATTCCTTCTCTCGTATTGCACATGATCCATACCAGCCCAGAAGATTATGTCAGCGACATGTTCTCCCACCATTATCCAATGAAAGTATGTCAAATGCGGCGATTAATCACTTATAGACATCACTTATTAAATGCAGCTCTCAGCGGACAAGAGGAGGGAAGCCCTAAGGAGTTAGAGGAAGCGAACAAAAACTAATCATGAGTAGAAGAGGCTGTTCAAACTTTATTCTTTGTCTCGTCTGTCTCGTCTGTCTCGTCTGTCTGTCTGTCTGTCTGTCTGTCTGTCTGACAGACAGACAGACAGACAGACAGACAAAGAATAAAGTGTGAATTGCTGCCCTGGTTCCTTCCTTTGATGAGCACTCTGTCTGCTCTTATATATTCAGCGCCTGTAATCCCACTCTGGGGAGAGAGAGAGAGGAGAGCTTGCAGTCTCCCATCCTTTAGCCTCGTAAAACATGACCACACAACTACATGCACTCTGACCTCCCCTGACTGACCCGCCCGTGTTTTATGGAGTCCCACTGTCCCACTCACACATGCATCTTTCATGCATGTATTATTGGTAGCACGCGTAAATCTGAAGCCGACAGTGTTGCAGTCGCATTGATGGAGATTTATCTTGGAGTGAGCTCATTTACATTGATGGGGGGCCGACTACTGGCCGTAAATGTCGCCTGCACTGCGTTACATCTGGCTAAAAGAGCGCGGGCATGCAGTGAACTGTCAGTGAGATGAATGAGAGTGTGTGTGAGTGAGTGAGTGAGTGAGTGAGTGAGTGAGTGAGTGAGTGAGTGAAGGAACAGTCTGACAGGGTTATTGGAGGCCCCCCCTGACGTCTTGCCCTGAGCCCCTGATTTGTGACGACATGATTTCTACTCAAACTGGCACAATTGGGAAACTTTTATGCACTGTTTCTTGTTCTCGCTGTCTCGCTGTCTTTTAAATACGCGCACGCACGCACACACGCACACACAGCACACACAGCACACACAGCACACACACAGGCCTCGTGGGGAGAGGTTAAGTGCTTATTTATTTGGAGAGTAGAGTAAATGGTTTCCACCCCTGCTATCCCCGAACCTTTAACTGCTAAGTGTAGTGAACTCTGACTCACAGTGGACTGTTACTACCACTCTCTTTCACGTTCCTCACAACCTGTGTGTGTGTGTGTGTGTGTGTGTGTGTGTGTGTGTGTGTGTGTGTGTGTGTGTGTGTGTGTGTGTGTGTGTGTGTGTGTGTGTGTGTGTGTGTGTGTGTGTGTGTGTGTGTGTCCCAAACCACAGCCAATGCGTACCATATGCAGAGCTCTGTTTGCTGATATTTTGACACACAGGTATATAATGAAGCTAATGTGATTAGAGACTGGTTTTGGGATCAGTTCACTTAATGCAGAGGCATCATCTGGCAACGGTGCACATATAGTGTATAGAGGCATCATCTGGCAACGGTGCACATATAGTGTATAGAGGCATCATCTGGTAACGGTGCACATATAGTGTATAGAGGCATCATCTGGTAACGGTGCACATATAGTGTATAGAGGCATCATCTGGTAACGGTGCACATATAGTGTATAGAGGCATCATCTGGTAACGGTGCACATATAGTACGAAGCAAATTCAACCATGTGAATCCTAGTGTCCATATTATTCTGGAATTTGGGGAAATTGCAAGTGTCATATTGCACTGACGCAAGCTGCGAAGAATGGTAATTAATGGGTTTATACTAGAACGTTATGTGATTAATTCTGCCATGCCATTCATATTACATATTTTGATGTCACTCCTGTCTGATTGGACATAATATTGTCCAATCAGAAAACCTAGAACAACAGTGTGTTGCCTATACAGCAACCACACTAATAAGGCAAACATTCTGTGGAAATTGGTGATGGAGAACACTTTGTGAGCTTGTATATTATTGGCTATGTTGGGAGATTTGGTTTAGAGGGGAAAGCAAGGAGGGACCTAGTAGTCCCCTGTAGGACCCCCGTCTACAAGCTCACAACGCATTGCAACGGCACACATTGAGCTTGTAGATCAGTTAGTAAAGCATCGACTGATGCACACCTGGACATATCATCAGTGTTGTTATGTGGAATCCTTGACGTTTCGGGTCTTGCAACAGACCAGGTGACCCGACCAAGGCTGATCAGAACCTGTGTCCAAGTGGCATGCTACTACTACCCCCCCCCCCCCCCCCCCCCCCCCCCCCTGTCTCCTGGGGGCTATAGAGACAGTGTGGCAGGAGGCAGGTGAGCTGTTGACAGCGGTTGTTGATGATACTAGGAGGCTCCAGGCACTGTGGGCAGCCCTGGCTCCTCCTTCGTCTGACCAGAAGTGAGCGTTCATGCGCGTCGTGTCGTCATTGCCGACATCTCATATAGTCAAACATCTCATATATTATCGACGAGGAGGAGATGTGGTGTTGAGGGTGAAAGTAGGGGGCATCAATGAAGTACATAGGGTATATAGGTATAAGTACTTAACAAACGGCTTATTTTACCACAGTGCATCTGGCTTTGTCGAGCGTCTACAAACACAAATGGCCCGTGTACGGTGTAGGGAAGCTGGGCAGGGAGGGTGATATTTGTCACTGGCTCAATGGAAGTACTCCCATGGGCATGGGGGTGGCACCTGTCAGCGAGGAGTACGATGAAGTATGTCATATATACAGCATGTCAGGGGTGTCCAAACGTTTTATAGAAAATATTAAAGCACCCAAGGGCCAACTACATAATTTAGCTTCGGATTTAAACGATTCTCATCATCTCTCATCATCTCTCATCATCTCATCATCATCATCAATATTAAATATCAATGGTCTTTTGTCAGGTGTGTGCTGTGAACAAAAAGTGTATCTCAGTATTTTTTCAGCCTTATGTCACATTACCAAAACCAAGCAAGCAAGGTAAAAAAAATACATAATACAAGGAACAAGGAACACTAAATTATACTGGATGCCCAGGTAAAAAAACTTTAATATAAAACTGTCCCATACTGGGCCGTTCATAATACAATTCAGGTATGAAGCTGCGGGCCGTATAAAATTCGCCCCAGGGCCGCATTTGGCGAGCGGGCCGTACTTTGGACACAGCTGCTCTGTCCTGAGTCCTCACTGGCAGGTGAGCCAGTAGGATGCAAACGACAGCACAGGAAACTGTGTGTGGGGAGGAATTAATTGGCATGACATCAAAAGTTAGAAAAGTCTTCTTGCTCTGTGTACCACTAGGTACATCGGCGCCCTGGGTGCCCGTGTCATCTGCGACAACATCCCGGGGCTGGTGAACAAGCAGCGGCAGCTGTGCCAACGCCACCCGGACATCATGCAGTCCATCGGCGAGGGCGCCAAGGAATGGATCCGAGAGTGTCAGCACCAGTTCAGACACCACCGCTGGAACTGCAGCACGCTGGACCGAGACCACACCGTGTTCGGGCGAGTCATGCTACGCAGTAAGTCTAGCTGTGTGTGTGTGTGTGTGTGTGTGTGTGTGTGTGTGTGTGTGTGTGTGTGTGTGTGTGTGTGTGTGTGCGGACGCGCGCTGTGTTGTGTTGTGTTGTGTGTGTACGGTATGTACATGTATTACTATATTTGTGAGGGCCAAATGTCCCCACAAGTATAGTAGAATGTGTGGAGAATGTTCATGGTCCCCACAAGAGAAGTGGTTATTTTATGGTTATTAATTGCTTAGGTTTTCAATTTGTGTGAAAAACCTGTCCCACCGACTGGGACAGGTGCATAGGAGCAGGCAGCCAATGAATGAGACAGGGAAAAAAGGGAGGTATCAGGATGTTGTGCTGCTCACATACTGCTCGCAATGAAATCCATTTTTCTTTTGCTGTAAAAATGAAGACAGCGTGTGAGATATCCTTTATTTCCTAGGAAATATTCGCGTTGGGTTTACAGTTTTGATTAGGCGTTGAGTTTAGGCGTATGGGTAGGGTTTGGAGTTACGCTGATTTATATTTAGTTGCATGCTATATTTAGGTATAACTTTGAAGTTTTTTATAATTTTGTTTTTATGCATTCACAAGTATGGTGCTAGAACAGAGCGATTTGAACAATGTGGGGTAGAGCTTGTTCAATGGCCTACTGGGAGTGTGTGTGCAAAGCTTCACGCCAAATGGTCCAGCGGTGTCCGAGATTAGATTTACACTTACAGACAGACGAACGGACGGACGGACAGAGACAGACACAGAGGACCAAAAACATAACCCTCCTCGCCTTCCGGCCGTTCCACCCTTCCTCCCTCCCACACCCTTTCTATCATGCCTCCTTCTCTTTCTCCGCTCTCTTCCTTTATTCTACGTCTCTTCTTCCCCACGCGGCGCCCCGTGTTGGTCCCCCTCTCGTCCTACGACCTGCGTATGCCGTCGATCTGTGTTTACAGTCGCTAATGGACTGTTGTAAAGCCTTGTGCCTCGTCAATAAACACATCAGGCTCAGAGACGCGGCCTTGTCGGCATTTTGTTTTTCCACTCCTGCCAGACACCAGTGCTCAGTACTAGATTCACATGTGCACGCCGAGTGCGCGCATATCGTTGCTGAAACCTCCTATCTCCACATTCTAATTGTTTTGTGTTTTGTCCCGTGAATTAACACCCTATACTTGATCATACTGCTGCGCCACGCCAAAGTATTAAAAGTAGCAGATTCGCGGCGCGAGTTAGAAACGTGGTGCGAAGCCACGCGTTTTGATCTTGTATACAGGAGATCTGCTACATTGATGTTTTGGAATTTGAATCCTGGAAAGTAACAGTTTTGGACATATGAGGCTTCCGCCCGACAGAGATGATATGCACACACACACACACACACACACACACACACACACACACACACACACACACACACACACACACACACACACACACACACACACACACACACACACACACACACACACATCAAGAGCACACACAAACCTAAACACATAGACACATAGACAGTACGCATATTTTCCTCTCCATCTTGATTGCCAGTGTGTACATAATGCTTCCTTTTTGACAGACGTATACAGTCTGAATTGGGAACTGAGCGATACACGAGATACTGTTCAGTAGCAGAATGGATATTCAGTCAGTTCAACCGCAAACCGTCATCATGGAGTCAGCTATAGGTGTTTTCTCTCTGCAAACCGTCATCATGGAGTCAGCTAGGTGTTTTCTCTCTGCAAACCATCATCATGGAGTCAGCTATAGGTGTTTTCTCTCTCCAAACCGTCATCATGGAGTCAGCTATAGGTGTTTTCTCTCTCCAAACCGTCATCATGGAGTCAGCTATAGGTGTTTTCTCTCTCCAAACCGTCATCATGGAGTCAGCTATAGGTGTTTTCTCTCTGCAAACCGTCATCATGGAGTCAGCTATAGGTGTTTTCTCTCTGCAAACCGTCATCATGGAGTCAGCTATAGGTGTTTTCTCTCTGCAAACCATCATCATGGAGTCAGCTATAGGTGTTTTCTCTCTGCAAACCGTCATCATGGAGTCAGCTATAGGTGTTTTCTCTCTGCAAACCATCATCATGGAGTGAACTATAGGTGTTTCTCTCTGCAAACCGTCATCATGGAGTCAGCTATAGGTGTTTTCTCTCGGGATCTCAGGGTTTAAGAAGGATTTATTCCACTGTGCATTACTGGCGACATTCTAAATCCTGCCTCTTGCCTACAACAACCGCGGACTAGACCTTATAATAATATAACTTTATGGACTAGACCACGACTGAGGCCGTCTCAAGCAAACTTGAGCCACATGAGACACCACCGAGCTGATGGAGGGGAAAGGAACTGGTCGGAATAACGTGTTCCTTCCACACGCTACGTCCGGCCGGGGAAACTCCCCCCCTGTCAGGTGAAAAGAAGCGGCTTGGACTCCTCATGCATAGAAGGAAGCATGAGGTCAGTCCGCTGCCCCACCCCCCAGGTTGGCAGAGGAAGTGTAGAGCCCAGGATTAGCGCCCAGGATTACATTAGATAATTGACACTGGGTGAAAAAATGGGTTGCAAAATCGTGGGATAAAAATTATAAAAATAAATAAATAAAATAAAGCGAGCAAGTTGCCATGTCGAACGTTGTGAAGTTCGCTTAGCCGACTCAGGGGCGTTGGACAGAATAGTAAATCATGTTCGAGACCGTTTGCCCCGACACTCAAAGTGTCTACTGGCCAATCACAGCGTGTCCTGTCCACAACCCTTGTAGGCTTTGGAAGGATTTATCTTACTGTACACCAGCTCAGTGGCCTTGTGGTTAGAATTTCTGCCCTGAGAATGGGAGGTCGGGGTTCGATTCCCCGGGCCGGGTCATATACCAAAGACTATAAAATGGGTCCCAAATTCTCCAATGCCTCTCTGCTTGGCACTCATGGGTTGGATTGGGGGTAAATCCTGCCTCTCTGCTTGGCACTCAGCATCATGGGTTGGATTGGGGGTAAATCCATGCGGCATAGCATCATATATCAAGCTGCCTCACACTACAGAAACGGGAGATAGGTTCCTGCCACATGACTCGGGAAGGCTTACTTATTACTTACGTAGATTGTAGAGCAGCCTTTTCCTCTACAATTGCTGAAAGGTTTAACTAAATACACATATATGTATGTTGCAGGATTATAACCCACTCCCAGGTGGGTGGTATAATTTATCAATGTTGCAACGGGCACAGTAGGACCTTTACGATTGCTGGATCTGCAATCTATGAAAAAGGCAGGAGTTTGCATGTGCTGATATGATATGATATGGGATTCTTGATCATAATATTGTGTTGTCATTTCCTGGCTTTAACCCATTTAGACCTGAGACTAGATTCTACATTTTCTCGATTTTTCAAAAATAGCAGACCTACAAGCTCGTAGCGCGGCACTCGGTGCCACGCTATGAGCTTGTAGATCTGCTATTTTTCAATAGCTAAAGTGTAACATAATGCTTGAAACACCAGAAGGGGTTCCCGCCCCAAAATGGGTTAATCACTTAAGCTCTATTTACACCTTCAAAATGGTAAAACAAAATAGTTAAAATAGCCGATCTACAAGCTCGTAGAAGTGGGGCAATAATTACAGGGTTTCTGCCCAATAGCAACGAGTTGCCGGTTAATTGTAGGTGAGAACCTTGTATAACGTTGCTGGAATATCTCCATATTCTTTTTTGTCAAATAAGTTTCTATTAAGAACAGGTTATCAATTGTTATACAATTGGTATGATATAATGTACATTTTTTTTGTAAATTAATGCCCTACTACAGCGTCACACAAAAGCATCAAAATGCACAAGCTCGTATAGATCCGCTACATTTGCCTTTTTTTTTTTTTTGAATCCTGAAGAGTAAAAGAGTTTTGGACATATGAGGTTTCTTTACACCTGGACAAAATCACACTGAAGTGAGCCAGTGAGGGGCACCTTTACGTCTTAATCACACTCAAGTGAGCCAGTGAGGGGCACCTTTACGTCTTAAATCACACTGAAGTGAGCCAGTGAGGGGCACCTTTACGTCTGAAGTGAGCCAGTGAGGGGCACCTTTACGTCTTAATGAAGTGAGCCAGTGAGGGGCACCTTTACGTCTTAATGAAGTGAGCCAGTGAGGGGCACCTTTACGTCTTAATGAAGTGAGCCAGTGAGGGGCACCTTTACGTCTTAATGAAGTGAGCCAGTGAGGGGCACCTTTACGTCTTAATGAAGTGAGCCAGTGAGGGGCACCTTTACGTCTTAAGTGCTCTAAACAAACAATACAAATCCCATATAGACTTGGCTGTCATGTATCTCTGCTGTCGGGAGGAAACCTTATAACTCCAAAATGTTCATTTTTCAGGAAATGAAAAATATACATTTGTAAGGAAATGAATAAAACCTTATATATTTTAAACGATGCAATACTGCCTCATCAAAGTGTAACTTTATATATTGTCAATTACTTCCATGAGAGGGAGAGAGGTAGTGGAGTTAGTTGCTTTAGCAGACATTTTGAGGGTCCAATGGAGTTAAGAGGTTTTGTCCAAGAGGTTTTACTACTTTCCATTGGTTCAATATTTTCCGAAACAACACACAGACGCAAAGGGTGCTCAATAGCACTGATTTATGCCAAAAAAGCAAAAACCTCAAAAATTGAGTTATGAGGTTTCCTCCCAACAGCAACGATATGATGTATAATCTTCAAAAGCCATGCATCGGAGGGGCCATGCATCGGAGGGGCCATGCATCGGAGGGGCCATGCATCGGAGGGACCATGCAGCGCCCCTCAAAGCCATGCATCGGAGGGGCCATGCATCGCAGGGGCCATGCATCGGAGGGGCCATGCATCGGAGGGACCATGCAGCGCCCCTCAAAGCCATGCATCGGAGGGGCCATGCATCGGAGGGGCCATGCATCGGAGGGACCATGCAGCGCCCCTCAAAGCCATGCATCGGAGGGGCCATGCATCGGAGGGGCCATGCATCGGAGGGGCCATGCATCGGAGGGGCCATGCATCGGAGGGGCCATGCATCGGAGGGGCCATGCATCGGAGGGGCCATGCATCGGAGGGGCCATGCATCGGAGGGGCCATGCATCGGAGGGGCCATGCATCGGAGGGGCCATGCAGCGGAGGGGCCATGCATCGGAGGGGCCATGCATCGGAGGGGCCATGCATCGGAGGGGCCATGCATCGGAGGGGCCATGCATCGGAGGGGCCATGCAGCGGAGGGGCCATGCATCGGAGGGGCCATGCAGCGGAGGGGCCATGCATCGGAGGGGCCATGCATCGGAGGGGCCATGCATCGGAGGGGCCATGCAGCGGAGGGGCCATGCAGCGGAGGGGCCATGCATCGGAGGGGCCATGCATCGGAGGGGCCATGCAGCGGAGGGGCCATGCAGCGGAGGGGCCATGCATCGGAGGGGCCATGCAGCGGAGGGGCCATGCAGCGGAGGGGCCATGCAGCGGAGGGGCCATGCAGCGGAGGGGCCATGCATCGGAGGGGCCATGCAGCACCCCTCAAAAAACATCCTTTCCTCATGTACTGTTTATTGTGCGAATAAATAATTGACTCCCAAGTGATAAATAACGCATCTATGTCTCACTGTCTCAGCAAACGAGTGCAGCAGCAGGTGTAAGTAGGAAGGAGGACGTCTGCTCTGCAGCCCTTGAGCAGGGCAGGAGTCATACTGTACAGTCAGTATAGCCTATACATGCTATAGGCCTGTCACAATTGTTACATAATCGCGGGTTCTAATCGCAAATTATTTGAAATAATCGCAATTATTTTCGCATAATCGTCAATCGTTTCCATGTTGAAACTTGAAAGATGTCTATATTATTGTAAATCAATACATACATTAAATGCGTCAGTGATTTCTCTGTATGTTGAAGTTATTTTTCATATCTTCCCTGTGCAATTTGTGATTACGAAGCCTATAAAAGGCAAACAGAAATATAAATTGCAACGTTCCGATGTCCAATGCAAAAAACACAATTAAATAGCTTATTGCAATTATTTGTGTGAGAACGAAAAAAACATTGCATGGATGCACCTGGGACGTATATCCTCAGTGATGTATCCCAAGGTCATCGGGGGTTTGGGTCTCGCAACATCATGCCCCTCACTCAGGTGAACAAGTCCAGACTTACGTCCCAGTAGCTATACCTCGGCCACACAGTCCGCCGCTCCCGAACTACTCTGCCTGGACTGGGAGGTCTGGCGCGTGGAAGGACTAGGCTCTGTGGGTTGACTGTGGGTTGACTCCTGTCCCTCCTACGTCTCACCAGGTCCACTCCTCCTGCTCTCATGTGACAAATAATCGTCAACTTAACTGTGTAATGGTGACAGCCCTATACTACATACAGTACATGGCCTCCATGTCACAATGGGTTTACTGCGCCGCGGAATGCGGAAGAGTATACACACTGATCGCAGAACGTCCAGCAATCAGGTGTTTAGTCTCTGCAAAGCTGCAAAGCATCTGGGCTTCAGAGTTCAGACGTCACTGACTGTCCCTGAGCAGTTGTTATTGTCCCTCTGTCAGCCATGCTAAGCATGTGTGTGTGTGTGTGTGTGTGTGTGTGTGTGTGTGTGTGTGTGTGCGTGCGTGCGTGCGTGCGTGCGTGCGTGCGTGCGTGCGTGCGTGCGTGCGTGCGTGCCTGCCTGCCTGCCTGCCTGCCTGCCTGCCTGCCTGCCTGCCTGCCTGCCTGCCTGCCTGCCTGCCTGCCTGCCTGCCTGCCTGCCTGCCTGCCTGCGTGTGTGTGGCGGCCGACGATACATGGCAACAAGTAGCAGATACAGATAGAGACGCAAGCCATGTGTGTGTTTGCGTGCGTGCGTGCGTGCGTGCGTGCGTGCGTGCGTGCGTGCGTGCGTGCGCGCGCGTGCGTAAAGACGCATAAACAGTAATGTAGATGTAAATATTTAGAGAGATATTCTCGCCGGCAGACAAACAGCACAGGTTGAGTGATGAACCGCCCCAATGCCCCACCCCCCCATCCCCAGACCTTGAAAAATCAAATGGGACATATCAGGGAGCACAAGAACAAGCAATTTGGATGCACACACACACACACACACACACACACACACACACACACACACACACACACACACACACACACACACACACACACACACACACACACACACACACACACACACACACACACACACACACACCCCTCGCTCACTGGTCCATGTGAGGTTCATGTGGGTTTGCAGGGAATGTTGAACATTGATGTGTTGGAGTCCTGCTACTCCTAATGGTTATTGGTTGCTACAAAGTCTTCTTTTGGAACACAAACACACAGAAAATAAAGGAACACAACATTAGGGCACGGTCACACGTGTGAAATAAATTGAGTGAGCAAAGGTCACTCAAAAGTTTGTTTGGTTTCGGTGCCAAAGCACATTTGGGCGGCTGTGGCTCAGGAGGTAGAGCAGGTCGTCCAATGATCCATGGGTCGGTGGTTTGAATCCCGGCTCCTCCTGTCCACATGTCAAAGTGTCCTTGGGCAAGACACTGAACCCCACATTGCCTCCAATGAGTTGGTTGGTGTGAGCTTGCCACTATTGGTGTGTGAATGTGGGAAGTGAGGACGCTGGCGTCGACTGTTCGCCGCTTCACCTCTATGAATGAATGGACCATTGTAAAGCGCTTTGAGTAAGCACGTAGTGCATAGAAAAGCGCTATAAAAATCCATTATTATTATTATTACATTTGCATCTTCTGCTTTCCAACTTTGGTGGGGGCTCCCGGGCTACCAATTAGTGACAACCCATTATTCTGTTCTGATGTCAGAATAGTCTAGGTCAGGGGTGGGCAACTGGCGGCCCGGGGGCCACATGCGGCCCCCACCTTCACTTAATGTCGCCCTCAGGTTAATGTCAGAATACTGATATAATATTGGTTTCAGCTGTTTACAATTCCACAACATGCAAACATGACCCGCTGTAATTACTTCAGTCTAAATTAGTAGCTCATTGCTTCAACACAAGTATAATTAAAGGCATTTGAAATTGCATAAAAATGTAAATTTTCAGGATTCCAATTCAAAAATAGCAAAAATTCAAGATTTCAATTCGAATATAGCAAAAATAGCCGATCTACAAGCTCAAAAGCTGCGACGCGTTTTTAGCTTGTAGATCGGCTATTTTTCCTACAACAGTAATATGGCCCTAGAGAGTGAGTGTGGAAATATAGTGGACCTCTCCATCGTCAAAGTTGCCCACCCCTGGTCTAGGTTTAGTGTGAGGTTAGGGTTAGGCTAGTTAAAATGGCTGCTGTCAGACCAATGATACTGTACTTCATAACAATGGGCTGTCGGACGAATGGCATGGCACCAATTTTGACCCCACTTGGATGTCATTAACTGTAGATTTCTTATTGAGCGGGAGGACACAACAGCCACTCAAACAGACTACAAACTAGCAAAGTGATTTCTTTCTCTGACAAATTCTGCACAGCACTGCACGCATTCAGCAGAATGGTGAAATCACCCCTAAACTATATCTGCCAGAAACATGGGGAGGGGGTGGGGAGGATCCCCATTCCCTGGATGCAAGGGGTTGGGCTACTATGTCTGGCAGATATAGTTGACGGGTGACTTCACCCGCGTGCACACATTCAGCACAACAAGATACACATTTCACCTCAGCAGGCCATAGTCATTCACATGTGTGTGAATCAGAGCCATTTTAACCCATTCTGGACGGGAACCCGATTTGGTGTTTTAACTAAGCATTATTTAGCTATTGAAAAATAGCAGATCTACAAGCTCCACCGAGTGGCGCATTTCGGACCTTTTAAAAGTGCATCACAAACCGTCTCTGCTGCAACAGCACTGTGCTTCTAGAATTTGCTGCTCACTTCCGGGAACTATTGTGTGGCACCATGAGCTGCCAGGTAGGTGTTTATTAACACCCCGATATTAAAACCGATCGCATCGCTCCACAGACGGAGCACCTGTTGCGCTACACTCAATGTTGCGCAACAGTGGGACATCATCGAAAATGTTCCCACCCCTGTTTAGCCGACGAGACCGGAAATCTTAAAACGTTTAACTCTTGATCTAAATCATATCGTCTATAATTCTAAGCAAAGATCATGTGTTAGACGGCCCACCGCTGTCCCGTCGCTAGTCGCAGTAGATTTAATCATACCTCCCGTTGTTGTCGATCGCCTCTAGAGCGTTTTGGCTATACATCTAGCTGCTACAGCCACATCCGGGATAACATCCGGTCCGTCGGTAAAAGTGCTCCAATGCTATAAATCGCTGGGCGGTATGATTTAATGGATTAAATAACCCCGGGCGTTCGGGGTGTTAACAAATGGCTGTGTTACAGATTCCTGAAGCTCATCAAAACCACAAATGAGGACTTATGCAGGATCACAACCAGGAGGACAATATAGCTCCAACCATCAAAAGGAGAAAATGGAACTGGATAGACCACACCCTTAGGAAGGACACAAATAACACCACGAGACAGTCACTAGAAAAAATTGATGATAAAATAGGATATGCTGTAGGACTTATCAAACTGCAAAAGTAGCCTATCTGCATGAGGAAACACGACCCTCTCTGGGTACATATCATGCGTAGGTCAACGAAATAGTCAGCGACGTCCCTGACTGTATAAATATGGATGGCACTTTGAGGCCGAGGGGAATCATCATCGACCTCGACCCCCAAAAAAACTCTTGCTGCCTTGTTACTCATTGGACAATTTTGTTACTGGACGTGGCTGGTGCTACAACGAAGCGTGACCAAACTATATACGTCTCTGGCAACGCGATGGATATGAGTCATGTTCTCGGGGAACAAAAGAGAGCAGCAGAACAGAGCAGATGAGAACAGCAGTGGTAGATAATGCTGTCATGACATCATATGGGGCTCTGATTAATGGGGTATCACTGTGTCTGTCTTTAAACAATTTATGTGAGCGGAGGAGAGCCCCGCCGCGAGGATTATCTCCGTGCTAATATTTAACCCATTCTGGGCGGGAACCCATTTTGTTGTTTTAAGCATACTTTAACTATTGAAAAATAGCAGATCTACAAGCTTGTAGCGTGGCACCGAGTGTCGCGCTACAAGCTTGTAGGTCTGCTATTTTTGAAAAATCACGAAAAATGAATATATTCTTTCAGAGCGAATGTTTTCAACTCAAATCTTTGCTTCTGGGGGGGTCCCTGCAGGAACAACATATTTTCAGATGGGGTCGGCGGCCAATTACATATATTTTTGGAGGTCCTTGACATGAAAATGTTTGAGAACGACTGACACAGAAACGTAGGTTTGTCAGAAAACTGTCAGGATTTAGAAGACATTTTGTAGAATCGTCTTGGTGGAAATGGGTTAAACAGAGCTGTCCTCTACTCCGCATCAGGCCTGATATGCCCCCGTCAGCTGCACCATCACGCCCTGATAGTTCACACCCACGTTTAATCATGGTGATCACACAGTATACAGTGTGTGTGTGTGTGTGTGTGTGTGTGTGTGTGTGTGTGTGTGTGTGTGTGTGTGTGTGTGTGTGTGTGTGTGTGTGTGTGTGTGTTTATGAGTATGACTGTGCGCGTTGAGGTGAGGGTGGTTTCCCGTGTGGATGCGTCGGCTTTGAGAAATGCATTGCGTTTAGCGATGGAAAAAATTAACCGCTCATTTCAGTGACTCGACTCATTCCGTGACAGATCAACCAAACGACATAATCATTTTGTTCAGTGTTTCTCGTTCCGGTTTCTCAGTTAGTCTTCGCATCACCAGGCTTATTTCCACACAGAGGAACCGGAATGACTCGAGGAGCGATTACTTTTTTTTTTAAAGATTTATTTTAGGCTTTATTGATAGTTACAGTGAAGACGGACAGGAAAGAGCGAAGAAGAGACATGCAGCTAAAGGTCATCGTGAACGGGTCTCAAACACGCAACACACTGTCAGGCCAGAGCCTATATGTGGCATGCGCCTGGACGGTCTGGACCACTAGGCCAGCGGGCGCCGCGCCCCAGGAGCGATTACTTTTGAGGAAAGTGAACGAGTCCGTTCCCGTACCCAAAAAAGAACGAATCACCTCGAACGGATCGATCGCAAACTTCACAACACTAATTGCATTGTATGATGGCTGTGTACAGTAGGTGTCACTTATATGAAACAGTTTATTCATTGGGTGACTTCCTCATTCATTCTCTCTCTTCTTCCTCTCCTTTTCTATCATTCTGTCCTGTCTCTCTCCACCCAGGCAGCCGCGAAGCCGCGTTCGTGTACGCCATTTCCTCGGCGGGTGTGGTCTACGCGCTGACCCGCGCCTGCAGCCAGGGGGAGCTCAAGACGTGTAACTGTGACCCCCACAAGCGCGGCAGGGCTAGCGACGAGCGGGGGGAGTTTGACTGGGGAGGCTGCAGCGATAACATCAATTATGGGATCAAGTTTGCCAAGGCCTTCATAGACGCCAAGGAAAGGACGGTCCGAGATGCACGGGCGCTCATGAACCTGCACAACAACCGCTGTGGCAGAACAGTAAGTGTGTTCTGCTTTTGCACCCGCCTATAAGTGATCACATAAACAGGGCTTGTGTGTAGTCTCAATTAGGGTTGTCCCAATCGGATCGGGTGATCGGAAATCGGGGGCCGATCACGTCATTTTCAAATGATCGGAATCGGACCGGGAGCCAACAAACGTGATCGGGACATCCCTAGTATCAATATTATATCCATATCATGACTGGAAATTGTCTGATTTGGAATATTGTACTATTGTGATATGGCATAAACGTGTTCTATAAAATATAAATATCGGATCGGGAAAAATCGTTATCGGCAGATGCTCAAAATCAAATGATCGGAATCGGATCGGGAGCAAAAACACGTGATCAGGACATCCCTAATTATGCAATTTACATATTTATCAGTGTACACTTCCCTAGATCGACAATGAATCCATTAATCCTAACTTTCTGCATTCAAAAATACAAAATCACACTCGTATGAAGTAAGCGAGGGGTGCCTTTTATCATGATGATCATGCATGATGATGAAGTCAAATTATTCCCAAAAAGGTTCATAGACGTGGCCACACACATGACGTCATGGGAGGCACACACAGTTGCTAGCGCCCCTCAAAACAATGCATTTTAGTGTAGGGGTAAAACAGGAGGGAGCCTGGATGTATAGAGTAGACCCCTGGGGGACTAGTCAATTAAGTACAGGGTTTATGTCGTGCCAGGCCAGACTTTCCGGTCCTTCATTGCCATCCCCCCTAGTTTCTGCTTACTGATGCATGTGTCCCTAGCGATGACATCAGGGACCTCTGGTCTGCTTTGAGGCAGGATTCCAGAGAAGAAGGGAGGATATAACCACATTGTCAGCTCTGTAGCAGTGGCCGGCAAACTGTGTTCTTCTGTGTTCTTCTTCTGGATCGGACTAGTGAAGAAACACGGGGAAGGTTGCCGTTGCCATATATTAGATTGGTCGATGGGTGGCTCTTCCAAGAGAGATTTTTGCGCTTTCATTAGAAGACGGGTGTAACCCATCCAACCGTTTCCGTTTCACTAATTTCTTTGAAAGTGTCCATGTCTCGGAGCCATAGTGTTCTCGACGGTTGTCCAAAATATTTTTACTTTGAACATCTTACTAAGCTGGGATGACCAGATCTTATGCATGCCATTGCAGGCTGACCGGGCCATTTCTTCCTATAATCAATACACAATACACAAACACACATAGGGTTATATCTTGCGCCACCCGCCCTTAACCCTTATCCCTAAACTAATTTTGCCATTTCTTACTATTTCAAAAAAACCTTTTTAAATAGTTCAAATAGCCGATCTACAAGCTCACAATGTCTCGATGTAGATCGGCTAGTTGAACTTGGTGAGGGGTGCGTTAAAACGACCGGATTAAGGTTGGTGAGGGGTGCGTTAAAACGACCGGATTAAGGTTGGTGAGGGGTGCGTTAAGGGTTGGGAGAGGGTTAAGGTTAGGTTTAGGTGTGCTGCCCCGTGGGAGGTTAGGGTTAGGGTGAGGGTTTGAGATATCGAACCAATGGCATGTCTAACCAAAAGCATGCACCGTGTGTCCAGGCGGTGAAGCGTTTCATGAAGCTGGAGTGTAAATGCCACGGCGTGAGCGGCTCATGCACCCTGCGGACCTGCTGGATGGCCATGTCCGACTTCCGCAAGACGGGCGACTACCTGAGGAAGAAGTACAACGGCGCCATCGAGGTGACCATGAACCAGGACGGGACGGGCTTCACCGTGGCCAACAAGGCCTTCAGGAAGGCCACCAAGAACGACCTGGTCTACTTTGAGAACTCCCCAGACTACTGCCTACAGGACAAAGCTGCAGGTATACATACAGTACATACAGTACATACAGTACATACAGTACATACGGTACATACGGTACTATACAGCAGGGGTTCTCAACCCGTGGGTCGCGACCACTTGGGGGGTCGCCAAATTAGTTTGGGGGGTCCCCAAATTATTTAAAAAAAAAAGTTTTTTCATTTTTTTTTCTCAAGATTTTTCAAAAATAGCAGACCTACAAGCTCGTAGCGCGCCACTCGGTGGCGCGCTATGAGCTTGTAGATCTGCTATTTTTCAATAGCTAAATTATAACATAATGCTTAAAACACCAAAAGGGGTTCCCGCCCAAAATGGGTTAAGGTTATTGTAGCAGTCAATTTATATTGGGGGTCGGGAGGGGGCGGCGCGGGGGTCCCGA